>NW_026610451.1:0-262802 GCF_029499605.1 Hyla sarda | reverse complement strand
ACTGCACACATTGATCATTGTCATCCCATAGGAGACCATAACACTGCACACTATGATCATTGTTATCCCATAGGGGGCTATAACACTGCACGCACTGATTATAATTATCCCATAGGGAACTATAACACTGCACACACTGATCATTGTTATTCCATAAGAGACTATAACACTGCACAGACTGATCATTGTTTTCTCATAGGAGATTATAACACAGCACACACTGATCATTGTTATCCCATAGGAGACTATTACACAGCACACACTGATCATTGTTATCCAATAGGAGACTATAACACTGAACACACTGATCATTGTTATCCCATAGGAGACTATAACACTGCACAAACTGATCATTGTTATCCCATATTAGACTATAACACTGCACACACTGATCTCTTATGCTGATCATTATTATCCCATAGGGACCTATAACACTGCACACACTGATCTCTTATACTGATCATTGTTATCCCATAGGAGACTATAACACTGCGCACACTGATCATTGTTAACCCATAGGAGACCATAACAATGCACACACTGAACATTGTTATCCCATAGGAGACTATAAAACAGAACATACTGTTCATTGTTATCCCATAAGAGACCATAACACTGCACACACTGATCATTGTTATTCCATAGGAGACGATAACAAACGGCACACATTGATCATTGTTATCCCATAGGAGACTATAACACTGCACACAATTATCATTGTTATCCCATAAGAGACAATAACACTGCACACACTGATCATTATTATCCCATAGGACATTATAACACTGCACACACTGATCATTATTATCCCATAGGGGACTATAACACTGTACAAACTGATCATTGTTATCTCATAGGAGACTAAAACACTGCACACGTTGATCATTGTTATCCCAAAGAGACTATAACACTGCAAACACTGATCATTGTTATCCCATAGAAGACTATAACACAGCACAAATGATGATTGTTATCACATAGGAGACAATAACACTGCACACACTGATCAATGTTATCCCATAGGAGACTATAACACTGCACACATTGATCATTGTTATCCCATAGGAGACTATAACACTGCACACACTGATCATTGTTATCCCATAGGAGACTATAACACTGCACACACTGATCATTGTTATCCCATAGGAGACTATAACACTGCACACACTGATCATTATTATCCCATTGACTATAACACTGCACACACTGATCATTGTAATCCCAGAGGAGACTAAAACACTGCACACACTGATCATTGTTATCCCATGGGAGACTATAACACTGTTCACACTGATCATTGTTATCCCGTAGGAGACTATAGCACTGCACACACTGATCATTGTTATCCCATAGGAAACTATAACACTGCACAGACTGATTATTGTTATCGCATAGGAGAATATAACACTGCACACACTGATCTCTTATACTGATCATTGTTATCCCATAGGAGACTATAACACTGCACACACTGATCATTGTTATGCCATAGGAGACTATAACACTGCGCACACTGATCATTGTTATCCCATAGGAGACTGTAGCACTGCACACACCGATCATTGTTATCCCATAGGAGACTGTAGCACTGCACACACCGATCATTGTTATCCCAAAGGGAACTATAACACTGCACACATTGATCATTGTTATCCCATAGGAGACTATAACACTGCACACACTGATCATTGCTATCCCATAGGAGACTATAACACAGCACACACTGATCATTGTTATCCCATAGAATATAACACTGCACACTGATCATTGTTATCGCATACACTATAACACTGCACACACTGATCATTGTTATCCCATAGGAGACTATAACACTGCACACACTGATCATTATTATCCCATAGGAGACTATAACACTGCACACACTGATCATTGTTATCCTATAGGAGACTATAACACTGCACACACTGATCATTATTATCCCATAGGAGACTATAACACTGCACACACTGATCATTGTTTTCCTATAGGAGACTATAACACTGCACACACTGATCATTGTTATCCTATAGGACACTATATTACTGCACACACTGATCATTATTATCCTATAGGAGACTATACAACTGCACATACTGATCATTGTTATCCCATAGGAGACTATAACACTGCACACACTGATCATTGTTATCCTATAGGACACTATAACACTGCACACACTGATCATTATTATCCTATAGGAGACTATAACACTGCACACACTGATCATTATTATCCTATAGGAGACTATAACACTGCTCACACTGATCATTGTTATCCCATAGGAGACTATAACACTGCACACACTGATCATTATTATCCCATAGGAGACTATAACACTGCGCACACTGATCATTATTATCCTATAGGAGACTATAACACTGCACACACTGATCATTATTATCCTATAGGAGACTATAACACTGCACACACTGATCATTATTATCCTATAGGAGACTATACAACTGCACACACTGATCATTATTATCCTATAGGAGACTATACAACTGCACACACTGATCATTATTATCCCATAGGAGACTATAACACTGCGCACACTGATCATTATTATCCCATAGGAGACTATAACACTGCGCACACTGATCATTATTATCCCATAGGAGACTATAGCACTGCACACACTGATCATTATTATCCTATAGGAGACTATACAACTGCACACACTGATCTCTTATACTGATCATTATTATCCCATATGAGACTATAACACTGCATACACTGATCATTATTATCCCATAGGAGACTATAACACTGCACACACTGATCATTATTATATCATAGGAGACTATAACACTGCACACACTGATCATTGTTATCCTATAGGAGACTATAACACTGCACACACTGATCATTATTATCCCATAGGAGACTATAACACTGCGCACACTGATCATTATTATCCCATAGGAGACTATAACACTGCACACACTGATCATTGTTATCCTATAGGAAACTATAACACTGCACACACTGATCATTATTATCCTATAGGAGACTATACAACTGCACACACTGATCATTATTATCCCATAGGAGACTATAACACTGCACACACTGATCATTATTATCCCTTAGGAGACTATAACACTGCACACACTGATCATTGTTATCCTATAGGAGACTATAACACTGCACACACTGATCATTGTTATCCCATAGGAGACTATAACACTGCGCACACTGATCATTATTATCCCATAGGACACTATAACACTGCGCATACTGATCATTATTATCCCATAGGACACTATAACACTGCACACACTGATCAATGTTATCCCATAAGAGACCATAACACTGCACACACTGATCATTGTTATCCAATAGGAGACTATAACACTGCATACACTGATCAATGTTATCCCATAGGAGACTATAACACTGCACACACTGATCATTGTTATCCCATATATTATAACACTGCACACATTGATCATTGTCATCCCATAGGAGACCATAACACTGCACACTATGATCATTGTTATCCCATAGGGGGCTATAACACTGCATGCACTGATTATAATTATCCCATAGGGAACTATAACACTGCACACACTGATCATTGTTATTCCATAAGAGACTATAACACTGCACAGACTGATCATTGTTTTCTCATAGGAGATTATAACACAGCACACACTGATCATTGTTATCCCATAGGAGACTATTACACAGCACACACTGATCATTGTTATCCAATAGGAGACTATAACACTGAACACACTGATCATTGTTATCCCATAGGAGACTATAACACTGCACAAACTGATCATTGTTATCCCATATTAGACTATAACACTGCACACACTGATCTCTTATGCTGATCATTATTATCCCATAGGGACCTATAACACTGCACACACTGATCTCTTATACTGATCATTGTTATCCCATAGGAGACTATAACACTGCGCACACTGATCATTGTTAACCCATAGGAGACCATAACAATGCACACACTGAACATTGTTATCCCATAGGAGACTATAAAACAGAACATACTGTTCATTGTTATCCCATAAGAGACCATAACACTGCACACACTGATCATTGTTATTCCATAGGAGACGATAACAAACGGCACACATTGATCATTGTTATCCCATAGGAGACTATAACACTGCACACAATTATCATTGTTATCCCATAAGAGACAATAACACTGCACACACTGATCATTATTATCCCATAGGAGATTATAACACTGCACACACTGATCATTATTATCCCATAGGGGACTATAACACTGTACAAACTGATCATTGTTATCTCATAGGAGACTATAACACTGCACACGTTGATCATTGTTATCCCAAAGAGACTATAACACTGCAAACACTGATCATTGTTATCCCATAGAAGACTATAACACAGCACAAATGATGATTGTTATCACATAGGAGACAATAACACTGCACACACTGATCAATGTTATCCCATAGGAGACTATAACACTGCACACATTGATCATTGTTATCCCATAGGAGACTATAACACTGCACACACTGATCATTGTTATCCCATAGGAGACTATAACACTGCACACACTGATCATTGCTATCCCATAGGAGACTATAACACTGCACACACTGATCATTATTATCCCATTGACTATAACACTGCACACACTGATCATTGTAATCCCAGAGGAGACTAAAACACTGCACACACTGATCATTGTTATCCCATGGGAGACTATAACACTGTTCACACTGATCATTGTTATCCCATAGGAGACTATAGCACTGCACACACTGATCATTGTTATCCCATAGGAAACTATAACACTGCACACACTGATTATTGTTATCGCATAGGAGAATATAACACTGCACACACTGATCTCTTATACTGATCATTGTTATCCCATAGGAGACTATAACACTGCACACACTGATCATTGTTATCCCATAGGAGACTATAACACTGCGCACACTGATCATTGTTATCCCATAGGAGACTGTAGCACTGCACACACCGATCATTGTTATCCCATAGGAGACTGTAGCACTGCACACACCGATCATTGTTATCCCAAAGGGAACTATAACACTGCACACATTGATAATTGTTATCCCATAGGAGACTATAACACTGCACACACTGATCATTGCTATCCCATAGGAGACTATAACACAGCACACACTGATCATTGTTATCCCATAGAATATAACACTGCACACTGATCATTGTTATCGCATACACTATAACACTGCACACACTGATCATTGTTATCCCATAGGAGACTATAACACTGCACACACTGATCATTGTTATCCCATAGGAGACTATAACACTGCACACACTGATCATTGTTATCCCATAGGGGACTATAACACTGCACACACTGATCATTGTTATCCCAAAGAGATTATAACACTGCACACACTGATCATTGTTATCCCATAGGAGACTATAACACTGCTCACACTGATCATTGTTATCCCATAGGAGACTATAACACTGCACACACTGATCATTATTATCCCATAGGAGACTATAACACTGCGCACACTGATCATTATTATCCCATAGGACACTATAACACTGCACATACTGATCATTATTATCCTATAGGAGACTATAACACTGCACACACTGATCATTATTATCCTATAGGAGACTATAACACTGCACACACTGATCATTATTATCCTATAGGAGACTATACAACTGCACACACTGATCATTATTATCCTATAGGAGACTATACAACTGCACACACTGATCATTATTATCCCATAGGAGACTATAACACTGCGCACACTGATCATTATTATCCCATAGGAGACTATAACACTGCGCACACTGATCATTATTATCCCATAGGAGACTATAGCACTGCACACACTGATCATTATTATCCTATAGGAGACTATACAACTGCACACACTGATCATTATTATCCCATATGAGACTATAACACTGCACACACTGATCATTATTATCCCATAGGAGACTATAACACTGCACACACTGATCATTATTATATCATAGGAGACTATAACACTGCACACACTGATCATTGTTATCCTATAGGAGACTATAACACTGCACACACTGATCATTATTATCCCATAGGAGACTATAACACTGCGCACACTGATCATTATTATCCCATAGGAGACTATAACACTGCACACACTGATCATTGTTATCCTATAGGAAACTATAACACTGCACACACTGATCATTATTATCCTATAGGAGACTATACAACTGCACACACTGATCATTATTATCCCATAGGAGACTATAACACTGCACACACTGATCATTATTATCCCATAGGAGACTATAACACTGCACATACTGATCATTATTATCCCATAGGAGACTATAACACTGCACACACTGATCATTGTTATCCTATAGGAGACTATAACACTGCACACACTGATCATTGTTATCCCATAGGAGACTATAACACTGCGCACACTGATCATTATTATCCCATAGGACACTATAACACTGCGCATACTGATCATTATTATCCCATAGGACACTATAACACTGCACACACTGATCAATGTTATCCCATAAGAGACCATAACACTGCACACACTGATCATTGTTATCCAATAGGAGACTATAACACTGCATACACTGATCAATGTTATCCCATAGGAGACTATAACACTGCACACACTGATCATTGTTATCCCATATATTATAACACTGCACACATTGATCATTGTCATCCCATAGGAGACCATAACACTGCACACTATGATCATTGTTATCCCATAGGGGGCTATAACACTGCACGCACTGATTATAATTATCCCATAGGGAACTATAACACTGCACACACTGATCATTGTTATTCCATAAGAGACTATAACACTGCACAGACTGATCATTGTTTTCTCATAGGAGATTATAACACAGCACACACTGATCATTGTTATCCCATAGGAGACTATTACACAGCACACACTGATCATTGTTATCCAATAGGAGACTATAACACTGAACACACTGATCATTGTTATCCCATAGGAGACTATAACACTGCACAAACTGATCATTGTTATCCCATATTAGACTATAACACTGCACACACTGATCTCTTATGCTGATCATTATTATCCCATAGGGACCTATAACACTGCACACACTGATCTCTTATACTGATCATTGTTATCCCATAGGAGACTATAACACTGCGCACACTGATCATTGTTAACCCATAGGAGACCATAACAATGCACACACTGAACATTGTTATCCCATAGGAGACTATAAAACAGAACATACTGTTCATTGTTATCCCATAAGAGACCATAACACTGCACACACTGATCATTGTTATTCCATAGGAGACGATAACAAACGGCACACATTGATCATTGTTATCCCATAGGAGACTATAACACTGCACACAATTATCATTGTTATCCCATAAGAGACAATAACACTGCACACACTGATCATTATTATCCCATAGGAGATTATAACACTGCACACACTGATCATTATTATCCCATAGGGGACTATAACACTGTACAAACTGATCATTGTTATCTCATAGGAGACTATAACACTGCACACGTTGATCATTGTTATCCCAAAGAGACTATAACACTGCAAACACTGATCATTGTTATCCCATAGAAGACTATAACACAGCACAAATGATGATTGTTATCACATAGGAGACAATAACACTGCACACACTGATCAATGTTATCCCATAGGAGACTATAACACTGCACACATTGATCATTGTTATCCCATAGGAGACTATAACACTGCACACACTGATCATTGTTATCCCATAGGAGACTATAACACTGCACACACTGATCATTGTTATCCCATAGGAGACTATAACACTGCACACACTGATCATTATTATCCCATTGACTATAACACTGCACACACTGATCATTGTAATCCCAGAGGAGACTAAAACACTGCACACACTGATCATTGTTATCCCATGGGAGACTATAACACTGTTCACACTGATCATTGTTATCCCATAGGAGACTATAGCACTGCACACACTGATCATTGTTATCCCATAGGAAACTATAACACTGCACACACTGATTATTGTTATCGCATAGGAGAATATAACACTGCACACACTGATCTCTTATACTGATCATTGTTATCCCATAGGAGACTATAACACTGCACACACTGATCATTGTTATCCCATAGGAGACTATAACACTGCGCACACTGATCATTGTTATCCCATAGGAGACTGTAGCACTGCACACACCGATCATTGTTATCCCATAGGAGACTGTAGCACTGCACACACCGATCATTGTTATCCCAAAGGGAACTATAACACTGCACACATTGATCATTGTTATCCCATAGGAGACTATAACACTGCACACACTGATCATTGCTATCCCATAGGAGACTATAACACAGCACACACTGATCATTGTTATCCCATAGAATATAACACTGCACACTGATCATTGTTATCGCATACACTATAACACTGCACACACTGATCATTGTTATCCCATAGGAGACTATAACACTGCACACACTGATCATTGTTATCCCATAGGAGACTATAACACTGCACACACTGATCATTGTTATCCCATAGGGGACTATAACACTGCACACACTGATCATTGTTATCCCAAAGAGATTATAACACTGCACACACTGATCATTGTTATCCCATAGGAGACTATAACACTGCTCACACTGATCATTGTTATCCCATAGGAGACTATAACACTGCACACACTGATCATTATTATCCCATAGGAGACTATAACACTGCGCACACTGATCATTATTATCCCATAGGACACTATAACACTGCACATACTGATCATTATTATCCTATAGGAGACTATAACACTGCACACACTGATCATTATTATCCTATAGGAGACTATAACACTGCACACACTGATCATTATTATCCTATAGGAGACTATACAACTGCACACACTGATCATTATTATCCTATAGGAGACTATACAACTGCACACACTGATCATTATTATCCCATAGGAGACTATAACACTGCGCACACTGATCATTATTATCCCATAGGAGACTATAACACTGCGCACACTGATCATTATTATCCCATAGGAGACTATAGCACTGCACACACTGATCATTATTATCCTATAGGAGACTATACAACTGCACACACTGATCATTATTATCCCATATGAGACTATAACACTGCACACACTGATCATTATTATCCCATAGGAGACTATAACACTGCACACACTGATCATTATTATATCATAGGAGACTATAACACTGCACACACTGATCATTGTTATCCTATAGGAGACTATAACACTGCACACACTGATCATTATTATCCCATAGGAGACTATAACACTGCGCACACTGATCATTATTATCCCATAGGAGACTATAACACTGCACACACTGATCATTGTTATCCTATAGGAAACTATAACACTGCACACACTGATCATTATTATCCTATAGGAGACTATACAACTGCACACACTGATCATTATTATCCCATAGGAGACTATAACACTGCACACACTGATCATTATTATCCCATAGGAGACTATAACACTGCACATACTGATCATTATTATCCCATAGGAGACTATAACACTGCACACACTGATCATTGTTATCCTATAGGAGACTATAACACTGCACACACTGATCATTGTTATCCCATAGGAGACTATAACACTGCGCACACTGATCATTATTATCCCATAGGACACTATAACACTGCGCATACTGATCATTATTATCCCATAGGACACTATAACACTGCACACACTGATCAATGTTATCCCATAAGAGACCATAACACTGCACACACTGATCATTGTTATCCAATAGGAGACTATAACACTGCATACACTGATCAATGTTATCCCATAGGAGACTATAACACTGCACACACTGATCATTGTTATCCCATATATTATAACACTGCACACATTGATCATTGTCATCCCATAGGAGACCATAACACTGCACACTATGATCATTGTTATCCCATAGGGGGCTATAACACTGCACGCACTGATTATAATTATCCCATAGGGAACTATAACACTGCACACACTGATCATTGTTATTCCATAAGAGACTATAACACTGCACAGACTGATCATTGTTTTCTCATAGGAGATTATAACACAGCACACACTGATCATTGTTATCCCATAGGAGACTATTACACAGCACACACTGATCATTGTTATCCAATAGGACACTATAACACTGAACACACTGATCATTGTTATCCCATAGGAGACTATAACACTGCACAAACTGATCATTGTTATCCCATATTAGACTATAACACTGCACACACTGATCTCTTATGCTGATCATTATTATCCCATAGGGACCTATAACACTGCACACACTGATCTCTTATACTGATCATTGTTATCCCATAGGAGACTATAACACTGCGCACACTGATCATTGTTAACCCATAGGAGACCATAACAATGCACACACTGAACATTGTTATCCCATAGGAGACTATAAAACAGAACATACTGTTCATTGTTATCCCATAAGAGACCATAACACTGCACACACTGATCATTGTTATTCCATAGGAGACGATAACAAACGGCACACATTGATCATTGTTATCCCATAGGAGACTATAACACTGCACACAATTATCATTGTTATCCCATAAGAGACAATAACACTGCACACACTGATCATTATTATCCCATAGGAGATTATAACACTGCACACACTGATCATTATTATCCCATAGGGGACTATAACACTGTACAAACTGATCATTGTTATCTCATAGGAGACTATAACACTGCACACGTTGATCATTGTTATCCCAAAGAGACTATAACACTGCAAACACTGATCATTGTTATCCCATAGAAGACTATAACACAGCACAAATGATGATTGTTATCACATAGGAGACAATAACACTGCACACACTGATCAATGTTATCCCATAGGAGACTATAACACTGCACACATTGATCATTGTTATCCCATAGGAGACTATAACACTGCACACACTGATCATTGTTATCCCATAGGAGACTATAACACTGCACACACTGATCATTGTTATCCCATAGGAGACTATAACACTGCACACACTGATCATTATTATCCCATTGACTATAACACTGCACACACTGATCATTGTAATCCCAGAGGAGACTAAAACACTGCACACACTGATCATTGTTATCCCATGGGAGACTATAACACTGTTCACACTGATCATTGTTATCCCATAGGAGACTATAGCACTGCACACACTGATCATTGTTATCCCATAGGAAACTATAACACTGCACACACTGATTATTGTTATCGCATAGGAGAATATAACACTGCACACACTGATCTCTTATACTGATCATTGTTATCCCATAGGAGACTATAACACTGCACACACTGATCATTGTTATCCCATAGGAGACTATAACACTGCGCACACTGATCATTGTTATCCCATAGGAGACTGTAGCACTGCACACACCGATCATTGTTATCCCATAGGAGACTGTAGCACTGCACACACCGATCATTGTTATCCCAAAGGGAACTATAACACTGCACACATTGATCATTGTTATCCCATAGGAGACTATAACACTGCACACACTGATCATTGCTATCCCATAGGAGACTATAACACAGCACACACTGATCATTGTTATCCCATAGAATATAACACTGCACACTGATCATTGTTATCGCATACACTATAACACTGCACACACTGATCATTGTTATCCCATAGGAGACTATAACACTGCACACACTGATCATTATTATCCCATAGGAGACTATAACACTGCACACACTGATCATTGTTATCCTATAGGAGACTATAACACTGCACACACTGATCATTATTATCCCATAGGAGACTATAACACTGCACACACTGATCATTGTTTTCCTATAGGAGACTATAACACTGCACACACTGATCATTGTTATCCCATAGGAGACTATAACACTGCACACACTGATTATTGTTATCGCATACGAGACTATAACACTCCACACACTGATCATTGTTATCAAATAGGAGACTATAACACTGCACACACTGATCATTGTTATCCCAAAGAGACTATAACACTGCACACACTGATCATTGTTATCCCATAGAAGACTATAACACAGCACAAAATGATGATTGTAATCACATAGGAGACAATAACAATGCACACACTGATCAATGTTATCCCATAGGAGACTATAACACTGCACGCATTGATCATTGTTATCCCATAGGAGACTATAACACTGCACACACTGATCATTGTTATCCCATAGGAGACTATAACACTGCACACACTGATCATTATTATCCCATTGACTATAACACTGTACACACTGATCATTGTAATCCCATAGAAGACTATAACACTGCACACACTGATCATTGTTATCCCATGGGATACTATAACACTGCTCACACTGATCTCTTACACTGATCATTGTTATCCCATAGGAGACTATAACACTGCATACACTGATCATTATTATCCCATAGGAGACTATAACACTGCACACACTGATCATTGTTATCCCATAAGAGACTATAACACTGCACACACTGATCATTGTTATCCTATAGGAGACTATAACACTGCACACACTGATCATTGTTATCCCATAGCAGACTATAACACTGCACACACTGATCAATATTATCACATAGGAGACTATAACACTGCACACACCGATCATTGTTATCCCATACACACAATATCCATACAGTACACACACTATATACACGATATACATACAGAATACACAGTACACACATTATATACAATATACATACAGTATACACAGTACACACACTATACACAATATATATACAGTATACACAGTACACACACTATACACAATATACATACAGTATATACAGTACACACACTATATACACAATATACATACAGTATACACAGTACACACACTATACACAATATATATACAGTATACACAGTACACACACTATACACAATATACATACAGTATACACAGTACACACACTATATACACAATATACATACAGTATACACAGTACACACACTATACACAATATACATACAGTATACACAGTACATACACTATATACACAATATACATACAGTATATACAGTACACACACTATACACAATATACATACAGTATACACAGTACACACACTATACACAATATACATACAGTATACACAGTACACACACTATACACAATATACATACAGTATACACAGTACACACACTATACACAATATACATACAGTATACACAGTACACACACTATACACAATATACATACAGTATACACAGTACACACACTATACACAATATACATACAGTATACACAGTACACACACTATACACAATATACATACAGTATACACAGTACACACACTATATACAATATACATACAGTATACACAGTACACACTATACACAATATACATACAGTATACACAGTACACACTATACACAATATACATACATTATACTCAGTACACACACTATACACAATATACATACAGTATACATAGTACACACACTATATACAATATACATACAGTATACACAGTACACACACTATACACAATATACATACAGTATACACAGTACACACACTATACACAATATACATACAGTATACACAGTACACACACTATACACAATATACATACATTATACTCAGTACACACACTATATACAATATACATACAGTATACACAGTACACACACTATACACAATATACATACAGTATACACAGTACACACTATACACAATATACATACAGTATACACAGTACACACACTATATACAATATACATACAGTATACACAGTACACACTATACACAATATACATACAGTATACACAGTACACACACTATATACACAATATACATACAATATACACAGTACACACACTATACACAATATACATACAGTATTCACAGTACACACACTATACACAATATACATACAGTATACACAGTACTCACACTATACACAATATACATACAGTATACACAGTACACACACTATACACAATATACATACAGTATACACAGTACACACACTATATACAATATATATACAGTATACACAGTACACACACTATACACAATATACATACAGTATACACAGTACACACACTATATACACAATATACATACAGTATACACAGTACACACACTATACACAATATACATACAGTATACACAGTACACACTATACACAATATACATACAGTATACACAGTACACACACTATACACAATATACATACAGTATACACAGTACACACAATATACACAATATACATACAGTATACACAGTACACACACTATATACACAATATACATACAATATACACAGTACACACACTATACACAATATACATACAGTATACACAGTACACACACTATATACACAATATACATACAGTATACACAGTACACACACTATACACAATATACATACAGTATACACAGTACAGACACTATACACAATATACATACAGTATACCCAGTACACACACTATACACAATATACATACAGTATATACAGTACACACACTATACACAATATACATACAGTATACACAGTACACACACTATACACAATATACATACAGTATATACAGTACACACACTATATACACAATATACATACAGTATATACAGTACACACACTATACACAATATACATACAGTATACCCAGTACACACACTATTCACAATATACATACAGTATATACAGTACACACACTATACACAATATACATACAGTATACACAGTACACACACTATACACAATATACATACAGTATACACAGTACACACACTATACACAATATACATACAGTATATACAGTACACACACTATATACACAATATACATACAGTATACACAGTACACACTATATACAATATACATACAGTATACACAGTACACACACTATATACAATATACATACAGTATACACAGTACACACACTATACACAATATACATACAGTATACACAGTACACACACTATACACAATATACCTACAGTATACACAGTACACACACTATACACAATATACATACAGTATACACAGTACACACACTATATACAATATACATACAGTATACACAGTACACACACTATACACAATATACATACAGTATACCCAGTACACACACTATATACAATATACATACAGTATATACAGTACACACACTATATACACAATATACATACAGTATACACAGTACACACACTATATACACAATATACATACAGTATACACAGTACACACACTATACACAATATACATACAGTATATACAGTACACACACTATATACACAATATACATACAGTATACACAGTACACACACTATACACAATATACATACAGTATACACAGTACACACTATACACAATATACATACAGTATATACAGTACACACACTATACACAATATACATACAGTATACACAGTACACACACTATACACAATATACATACAGTATACACAGTACACACACTATATTCACAATATACATACAGTATACACAGTACACACACTATACACAATATACATACAGTATACACAGTACACACACTATACACAATATACATACAGTATACACAGTACACACACTATACACAATATACATACAGTGTACACAGTACACACACTATACACAATATACATACAGTATACACAGTACACACACTATACACAATATACCTACAGTATACACAGTACACACACTATATACAATATACATACAGTATACACAGTACACACACTATACACAATATACATACAGTATACACAGTACACACACTATACACAATATACATACAGTATACACAGTACACACACTATATACAATATACATACAGTAGACACAGTACACACACTATACACAATATACATACAGTATACACAGTACACACTATACACAATATACACACAGTATATACAGTACACAATATACACAATATACATACAGTATACACAGTACACACACTATATACACAATATACATACAGTATACACAGTACACACACTATACACAATATACATACAGTATACACAGTACACACACTATATACAATATACATACAGTAGACACAGTACACACACTATACACAATATACATACAGTATACACAGTACACACTATACACAATATACACACAGTATATACAGTACACAATATACACAATATACACACAGTACACAGTATTAGGGGCTAATGTCAAACAATTTACTATTTATCATTAAGGTATCTCTATATTAAATTATCTTTCTATTAAATTATCTTCATATTAAATTATCTCTATATTAGATACTCCAAGTATTTTGACGTTCTGTGGAAGTGCATGGTGATGGAGATGTAGATTGGAGACATATTAATAACGTTTCTGTGACATCGCATTGTCCCAAAGTATTTGGTCCCACAAATATATCTATCAGCAGGTGTCTTGTCTCCTCCAGGTACCTAAAGAAGACAACCGTCCCATCATGACAAGCTCGGCAATCCCTACCACAACCATCGACATAACCCCCCCCCCCTGAGAGACACCCCACATCAAGAACAGGTGAGTATTTCATTATTCTCAACTAGAGGGTTATACTTAGAATACATGGTAATGTCTAATCAGTTGCTTTTCTCTTCATGGATCTGGGGGCATGGCGTATCGTTTTTCTTTTCATGGATCTGGGGGCATGGCGTATCGTTTTTCTCTTCATGGATCTGGGGGCATGGCGTATCGTTTTTCTCTTCATGGATCTGGGGGCATGGCGTATCGTTTTTCTCTTCATGGATCTGGGGGCATGGCGTATCGTTTTTCTCTTCATGGATCTGGGGGCATGGCGTATCGTTTTTCTCTTCATGGATCTGGGGGCATGGCGTATCGTTTTTCTCTTCATGGATCTGGGGGCATGGCGTATCGTTTTTCTTTTCATGAATCTGGTGGCATGGCGTATCGTTTTTCTCTTCATGGATTTGGGGGCATGGCGTATCCTTTTTCTTTTCATGGATCTAGGGGCATGGCGTATCGTTTTTCTTTTCATGTATCTGGGGGCATGACGTATCATTTTTCTTTTCATGGATTTGGGGGCATGGCGTATCGTTTTTCTTTTCATGGATCTGGGGGCATGGCGTATCGTTTTTCTCTTCTTGGATCTGGGGGCATGGCGTATCGTTTTTCTTTTCATGGATCTGGGGGCATGGCGTATCGTTTTTCTCTTCATGGATCTGGGGGCATGGCGTATCGTTTTTCTTTTCATGGATCTGGGGGCATGGCGTATTGTTTTTCTTTTTATGGATCTGGGGGCATGACGTATCCTTTTTCTTTTCATGGATTTGGGGGCATGGCGTATCGTTTTTCTTTTCATGGATCTAGGGGCATGGCGTATCGTTTTTCTTTTCATGTATCTGGGGGCATGACGTATCATTTTTCTTTTCATGGATTTGGGGGCATGGCGTATCGTTTTTCTCTTCATGGATCTGGGGGCATGGCGTATCGTTTTTCTCTTCATGGATCTGGGGGCATGGCGTATCGTTTTTCTCTTCATGTTCCTGGGGGCATGGCGTATCGTTTTTATCTTCATGGATCTGGGGGCATGGCGTATCGTTTTTCTCTTCATGGATTTGGTGGCATGGCGTATCGTTTTTCTCTTCATGGATCTGGGGGCATGGCGTATTGTTTTTCTCTTCATGGATCTGGGGGCATGGCGTATCGTTTTTCTCTTCATGGATCTGGGGGCATGGCGTATCGTTTTTCTCTTCATGGATCTGGGGGCATGGCGTATCGTTTTTCTCTTCATGGATCTGGGGGCATGGCGTATCTTTTTTCTCTTCATGGATCTGGGGGCATGGCGTATCGTTTTTCTCTTCATGGATCTGGGGGCATGGCGTATCGTTTTTCTCTTCATGGATCTGGGGGCATGGCGTATCATTTTTCTTTTCATGGATCTGGGGGCATGGCATATCGTTTTTCTCTTCATGAATCTGGGGGCATGGCGTATCGTTCTTCTCTTCATGGATCTGGGGGCATGGCGTATCGTTTTTCTCTTCATGGATCTGGGGACATGGCGTATCGTTTTTCTTTTCATGGATCTGGGGGCATGACGTATCCTTTTTCTTTTCATGGATTTGGGGGCATGGCGTATCGTTTTTCTTTTCATGGATCTGGGGGAATGGCGTATCGTTTTTCTTTTCATGTATCTGAGGGCATGACGTATCATTTTTCTTTTCATGGATTTGGGGGCATGGCGTATCGTTTTTCTCTTCATGGATCTGGGGGCATGGCGTATCGTTTTTCTCTTCATGGATCTGGGGGCATGGCGTATCGTTTTTCTCTTCATGGATCTGGGGGCATGGCGTATCGTTTTTCTCTTCATGGATCTGGGGGCATGGCGTATCGTTTTTCTCTTCATGTTCCTGGGGCATGGCGTATCGTTTTTCTCTTCATGGATCTGGGGGCATGGCGTATCGTTTTTCTCTTCATGGATTTGGTGGCATGGCGTATCGTTTTTCTCTTCATGGATCTGGGGACATGGCGTATCGTTTTTCTTTTCATGGATCTGGGGGCATGGCGTATCGTTTTTCTTTTCATGGATCTGGGGGCATGGCGTATCGTTTTTCTTTTCATGGATCTGGGGGCATGGCGTATCGTTTTTCTTTTCATGTATCTGGGGGCATGACGTATCATTTTTCTTTTCATGGATTTGGGGGCATGGCGTATCGTTTTTCTCTTCATGGATCTGGGGGCATGGCGTATCGTTTTTCTCTTCATGGATCTGGGGGCATGGCGTATCGTTTTTCTTTTCATGGATCTGGGGGCATGGCGTATCGTTTTTCTCTTCATGGATCTGGGGGCATGGCGTATCGTTTTTCTCTTCATGGATCTGGGGGCATAGCGTATCGTTTTTCTTTTCATGAATCTGGGGGCATGGCGTATCGTTTTTCTTTTCATGGATCTGGGGGCATGGCGTATCATTTTTCTTTTCATGGATCTGGGGGCATGGCGTATCGTTTTTCTCTTCATGGATCTGGGGGCATGGCGTATCGTTTTTCTCTTCATGGATGTGGGGGCATGGCGTATCGTTCTTCTCTTCATGGATCTGGGGCATGGCGTATCGTTTTTCTCTTCATGGATCTGGGGGCATGGCGTATCGTTCTTCTCTTCATGGATCTGGGGGCATGGCGTATCGTTTTTATTTTCATGGATCTGGGGGCATGGCGTATCGTTTTTCTCTTCATGGATCTGGGGGCATGGCGTATCGTTTTTCTCTTCATGGATCTGGGGGCATGGCGTATCGTTTTCCTTTTTATGGATCTGGGGGCATGGCGTATCGTTTTTCTCTTCATGGATCTGGGGGCATGGCGTATCGTTTTTCTCTTCATGGATCTGGGGGCATGGCGTATCGTTTTTCTCTTCATGGATCTGGGGGCATAGCGTATCGTTTTTCTTTTCATGGATCTGGGGGCATAGCGTATCGTTTTTCTCTTCATGGATCTGGGGGCATAGCGTATCGTTTTTCTCTTCATGGATCTGGGGGCATGGCGTATCGTTTTTCTCTTCATGGATCTGGGGGCATGGCGTATCGTTTTTCTCTTCATGGATCTGGGGGCATGGCGTATCGTTTTTCTCTTCATGGATCTGGGGGCATAGCGTATCGTTTTTCTTTTCATGGATCTGGGGGCATAGCGTATCGTTTTTCTCTTCATGGATCTGGGGGCATAGCGTATCGTTTTTCTCTTCATGGATCTGGGGGCATGGCGTATCGTTTTTCTCTTCATGGATCTGGGGGCATGGCGTATCGTTTTTCTCTTCATGGATCTGGGGGCATGGCGTATCGTTTTTCTCTTCATGGATCTGGGGGCATAGCGTATCGTTTTTCTTTTCATGGATCTGGCGGCATAGCGTATCGTTTTTCTCTTCATGGATCTGGGGGCATAGCGTATCGTTTTTCTTTTCATGGATCTGGGGGCATGGCGTATCGTTTTTCTCTTCATGGATCTGGGGGCATAGCGTATCGTTTTTCTTTTCATGGATCTGGGGGCATAGCGTATCGTTTTTCTTTTCATGGATCTGGGGGCATGGCGTATCGTTTTTCTCTTCATGGATCTGGGGGCATGGCGTATCGTTTTCCTTTTTATGGATATGGGGGCATGGCGTATCGTTTTTCTCTTCATGGATCTGGGGGCATAGCGTATCGTTTTTCTTTTCATGGATCTGGGGGCATGGCGTATCGTTTTTCGTTTAGTGGATGATAATGTGCCTTGTTCACTTTAGACACATATAGATACATTTTAGACAATTCAATTGTCCTATTATATCTACCTCTAATAACATCACACGTCAACATCTTCAATATCCCAGATGGACCAAGATTGGATATATCCATTATTGACACTTGGAGATATAGCTCTGTCCTCATCTTATGATTCCATTGTGTCCACTATTTTTATGACCTAATTTTAAGATCTATGTATTTCTTATGGTCCCTCCAGATGTTAAGGCAAATTGGTTCATACTTGTCAACATATTATTATTGATGATGTTAGAAACAAATGTAATAGAAATCAGAACATAAATGGTGAAATCCAAATTAACATGTGGGGGGTAAAAAATTATCATCTTGGTGATGTGTAAATTCGTCATATCTTATTGTGAGTCCAGAAAAGCGGCAATGAAAAACCTTCATTGAGGCCCCTCGGAGCCCTACTTTTTAGCCTGTGTTTCCATCTTGCTTCTTCCTTTAACAAACGATGAATCTATGTTTCCCCGCCTGGGACCTAGACAAAACTTACATAAACCTATGAAGCGTATCTCTTTTAAATTACTCTTGTGTGTTGCCTGCGTATGGCGTGAAATGGGAGTATCCTTCGATGCTCTTATACAACTCAAATGCTGGGAGACGCGTCTCTTAAATTCTTGAGTGGTTTTACCCACATAGATTCTCGGACAAGAACAAATAGCCATGTATATAATGTTCTTGCTACTACAGTTAATGAACTGTCTGATTTCATACGTACGAGAATCTATGGGGTTCGTAAAGGTCTTACTCTTGATAATATAGGTGCAAAAGTACAATGCCCACATGCATATGATCCAGTGGTTTTGTTCATCAACCAGTTTTTACTTGCATTAGGGGTATCAAGGTGACTATGCACCAATAAATCCCTTAGTTTGGGTCCTTTCCTAAATGTGAGACTTGGTTTCCCCCCTATCACTGGTAAGAGTTGTCTATCAGTGGATAAAAGATGCCAGTGACAGCATAGGATACTCATGATACTATCCGTGTATCCATCATAGGATCCTATGCAGCGTATACGATTTTCTGCCTCTTTCTGAATATCGCATCTAAGAACAGCTCCTCTATCTGTGGCTTTAGCCCTTTTCAGATGTTTTCTGGGGTATTGTTGTTGTCTGAACCTAGAATACAGTTTCTTGCTCTCCTCTTCAAACTTGGCATCCTCCGGCGTCCTTCTTCGGCGTGCCCGTAGATATTGACCGATGGGTATGCTGGCCTTAAGACGATCAGGGTGCCAACTCCCCCAATGTAGGAGCGAGTTGGCCGAGGTGGGTTTCCTTTAAACCTGTGTTTGTATCTTCAGGTCTTTACCTATTTAGATGTGTAAATCCAGGAAATTAATAGATGTGCCCCCTATCTCACTGGTGAATACCATCCCTATGTTGTTTAAATTAAGCTGGTAAACAAAGTCTGTGAAAAGCGAAGTATCTCTGTCCCAAAGTATTAGGACATCATCGATAAACCGTCCCAAAAAATAATGTGATCTGTGAAAAAAACAAAAGTCTCAACAAATAACACCGTGTCCTCCCACCACCCAAGACATAAATTAGCATAAGTAGGTGCACAAGAAGACCCCATAGCCGTGCCTTGTGTATGCTGATAGAACGTGCCGTTAAATAGAAAATAATTGTAAGAATGAACTTTAATAAATTAATAACACAAGTGTTGTGTGCTGAAAAGAAGGTGCTTTTCGTGCTTAGAAAGTAATAGCGGCGAGACCCAAGTCATGTCTGATATTGATGTATAAACTCTCGACATCGAGACTTGTTAGAATTGTGGTTTTTGTAACAGTCAGGTCTTGAAGTTTTAATACAGTATTCTTTGTACCTTTCAGATACGATAGCAGAGTTATTACAAAGGGGGCCAGTACCTTGTCAATATAGATACTGGCACCCTGTGAAAGGCAATTATTGCCTGAGACAATGGGTCTCCCGCGAACCGGCGTTGTGTTTTTATGCATTTTAGGCAACGTGTAAAATGTTGCAATTGTGGGATGTGCATTAGAGAGAAATTTGTTTTCTTCGGTGGAAATTAAATGTCGTTCTTTGGCATCTGCCATTAGAGTTTTAAATTGGGCTAAGTATTCCCCGGGGGGGATCTGCTGGTAAAATGTCATATTTTTCCCTGTCGTTCAATAGGTTCATTGCAATGGAGACAGTCGGATCTCAAAGTCTCCAGGGCCTGACATTCTCCCAAAGTAAGATTAGAATGTATTAAATGTTTCTGGGGGCGAATAGATTCAATGTCTGCTGTCACTTACCAATGTCTCTATGTTTTCATATTGAGAGAAGAGGGGGTCATACGAGACCAAGGTTTTTCAATAATAACTCATGAAGAGTATGTCTAGTTTTGTCATCTAGAGTCAGTGTCCAATTGGATGTGCCATTTCCTTAGGGCTAATTTTAGTGCAAAAAGATTAACATCTTTTATCCAGTTAAAACTATCAAATCTGGGTAGGGGTGTAAAGGAGAGGCCTTTGGACAGCAATATTATTTCTTCAGATGTCAGATTGTGAGATGACAAATTATAAATTTTAAGTTTAATTAGGCAAAAATGAAGCTCAATTTGGTACCGTCATGTAGCATTTAGTGGTTCTGCCCCTTTTGGCTCCTCCCATTTGATATGCCCCTTCATGGCTCTGTGGTGTCCCGGTACCGTATTGTATACGTTACCTATATAGAGGTCCCCATAGTCAGAGTCCCTAGGACGTCGGGGTCCCTCTTTTGTAGTTTTTCCCTTGTCACTCTCACTTAGTCGATGACTATATGGCAGTTCTTATTAATATAAATATAAGTAGAAATATGTATATATTTAGTTATCTACCTGTTCGGAGCGTAGCAGGACCTGCGGGTCACGTGATTAGGTTAGAACTCTATGGTTTTGCTTCAGGACCTTTGGAGGTTCCTGTGACGTGTTCACCCACAATGCAATGTAACGGTGAGTGACAGTCGTTACGGACCAATCCAAAGCGGACGTCCCCTGCCCATATAAGGGACCTGCACCATCTTGATCGCTCTCTTGCTGACTCTGGAAGAGGTAGGACCTCCGCAGCTTACAAGACGATTACTAGGCCAAAGCCTTGCGGCCTCGGCCGCTAACATAGCGGATAGACTAAGCAATTCCCCGCTACTCATCGCAAGATCACTGGACCTAATCCCTGCCCTAAATCCAGCGGATCTCTGCTATACAATCCCTAAGGAGCTAAATTGGGCTTATCTGATCCCAAACGACTGTCAATCGTTGCTCAGCTATATCTATAGAGACTCTGGACTGTTACTATTACTACATGTACAGAAAATCTTCAATAAAAGTTCCTGCAAGTTTTCAGTTAACAGTGGTTGGGGACAATCCTTTATTTCTGCATCACCTATTGCTCTTGGGAAGGGTGGCAATAGGCCTATCAAGAAACACAGCATTTAACCCTCACCCTGGCATCACGAGTGATAAGGGTTAACAGCGCCCCTAATTATCCCGAACAGCAACACCCTATATACCCTACATCCCACAAGACAGTTTCCTCTGATCCGTCGCCACAGCTCCACCTCTGCATAGCCACACCCAGTAATAATGCTATCCCCCCAGATTTGTGGTGGTTCCTACACCTGGTGAGCAGTGCAGAATGAATGCAGGATGGGAGTGCATTGTGATGGTTTATTGTCAGTTGTGGGTCTGGTGTAAGCCCCTCAGATGAAGCCCCCACAGGCCACAGCTCTATATAGGAAGACATTATCTTACAGGTTATAGATGTAAAAATAATGATGTAATAATCACGGTAATCTATGTTATTAACATCATCCGTGTCCTCCGTGTCACCCGTGTCCTCCGTGTCATCCGTGTCCTCTGTGTCCTCCGTATCCTCCGTCTCCTCCGTGTCATCCGTGTTCTCTGTGTCATCCGTGTCCTCTGTGTCCTCTGTGTCGTCCGTGTCCTCCGTGTCATCCGTGTCCTCTGTGTCCTCTGTGTCATCCGTGTCCTCCGTGTCACCCGTGTCCTCCGTGTCATCCGTGTCCTCTGTGTCCTCCGTATCCTCCGTCTCCTCCGTGTCATCCGTGTTCTCTGTGTCATCCGTGTCCTCCGTGTCCTCTGTGTCGTCCGTGTCCTCTGTGTCCTCTGTGTTGTCCGTGTCCTCCGTGTCATCCGTGTCCTCTGTGTCCTCTGTGTCATCCGTGTCCTCCGTGTCATCGCTCCTGTCACTTCTTATGTTTTTATTACCCCTAAACCATGTGACCTCTGGATTGGTTGCTATGAGCCGCTGTACTTTTTTACTGGCTCATTCATTACTTCTATAAAAACTGTTATAAGAAACTAGGAAGGACAGCAGTATAAAGCATCACATAAAATTTTATTGACCCCATAAACCATTGGAATTGCATCTGTGTTAGAGTGGACAATTCAGAATATTCCACTAATTCACCAAATCTAAGCATCTCTATTCTGTGCGTCTTCTAGTCCTGATATATGGACGACGTTTTCTGCAGTTTTTCTTGTTGTGTCCTGTAATTCCATTGGACAGTCCTTAAGAAGTAATGCAGCAATTGTGGCTTTTATGAGGGGCGACGATCTATACAATCTTTAGGTCGGTTTCTGGAAACTTCTAGTTTTTTTCTGTTCTTTATGCATTACTAAAAAAAAGAGAAGGACAATAAGGTAAAATACCTGATTACTATGTAAAGATGACATAAAAATGTCTTGATATAAATGGATTTTGGGTCAGCTGGTTGACAACCTTTTTATACAGCAGCCATAGTGGCTGTCCCTTCCCACAAACTAATACCGTAGAACTTAGAAATGGATACAGGGATTTTCTCTTGACATTTTCTATTGCTAAGAGTCTTCTGCCCAATGCTTCAGGTCTCCTGGCGTTAGAAATCACAATCAATGGAGTTGGCCTTCTCTATCTCCAGCAGTGCCCTATGGTACCCCGAGTACCTTCAGTTTATACCCCTTGGCACCACAGTTATCTATTGAAGCCCTTTCTATAGTCGTTCTTAGTTCACACCAGGCTCCCTCTGTATGTGGTTTACATGGATTTTCTCTGTGCTTAAAAACATATTATACCGGATGGACAAACCTCCCCTTAGTAAAGACATCCCAGAGATGATCCGGTCACCAGCGCTACAACATCATGTGATCACTGACACTCTGGAAGGCCGTACATTTTCTAATATTACACACAGCTTCTATATGACGGTGTACTGGAGCTGGGGCCATGCTCTACCCCACCCATGACATCGGAGTGTTAAGTACAGGAAGACTCTTATGTTATGTTCAGACATAGAATGAAGCCTCGCGGTGAATAATAACATTAAATCCACTCACCAGCTGGTTAGGTCTCGCGCTTTCCAAGATGTTATGAGCTGTAAAACATCGGTGACGGCCTTTCCTGTTGGAGCCTGGAGGTCATCAGAAGTGTCTCCATTAAAGTTTCCACATGCTCCACAAACCGCTTTGGACAATTTTTCGGAGATGCGGAGAACAAGATTCCCACTATTGTTCAACTCAATTCTCAAGTTAACGCCAAGCTGGATAATAACAGAGGTCTCCGCAACATTGGCCGACAAAATACCAGACCCAATGGGGAAACGGCCCAAACGCCCATTCACCTACACAAATCACATCACCGATTTCACATTATTAATCATTTTCCTTACTCAATTGGCAGAATATAGTTCCCATAATTTTCTCAGACAATTGACTTACCCATACTTCCTTGTCTTTAGAGATGGTCACCAGAGCGCCATCGAGGAAGACATGAACTCTTGCCACTGATGCTGCCGTCTTTCCACAACTCTGGATATCAGCGATGACTCTGAACCAACTGGTAGACTTGTCACTGCACAGAGACGCCACCTCTACTGGGCCATTTCCGATAGGTCCTCCGGTCAGACCATCAAATGTCACCAATTTCTGAGAATTCAGGGAACATTCGCCTTCTATCTTGTAGCAACCGCGGACTCCATTCACCAGACCGCACCGTTCCTTGTCTCCACATCTTACAGCGGTGCAGGTTACTCCTCCAGCCTGGCATTTACATTGTCCGGTACAGTCTCCTGTGATGAAGGATTCACCCTCCTAAATTAGAGAAATAAAAAAATTACCAACTTGCAAGACATTTAAGCAAAAGTAGTAGTGCAGATGGTAGTAATGCAGATGGTAGTAGTGCAGATGGTAGTAGTGCGGAGGGTAGTAGTGCAGATGGTAGTAGTGCAGATGGTAGCAGTGCGGAGGGTAGTAGTGCAGATGGTAGTAGTGCAGATGGTAGTAGTGCAGAGGGTAGTAGTGCAGATGGTAGTAGTGCAGATGGTAGTAGTGCAGATGGTAGTAGTGCGGAGGGTAGTAGTGCGGAGGGTAGTAGTGCGGAGGGTAGTAGTGCAGATGGTAGTAGTGCAGATGGTAGTAGTGCGGAGGGTAGTAGTGCAGAGGGTAGTAGTGCAGATGGTAGTAGTGCGGAGGGTAGTAGTGCGGAGGGTAGTAGTGCGGAGGGTAGTAGTGCAGATGGTAGTAGTGCAGATGGTAGTAGTGCGGAGGGTAGTAGTGCAGAGGGTAGTAGTGCAGATGGTAGTAGTGCGGAGGGTAGTAGTGCAGAGGGTAGTAGTGCAGATGGTAGTAGTGCGGAGGGTAGTAGTGCAGAGGGTAGTAGTGCAGATGGTAGTAGTGCAGATGGTAGTAGTGCGGAGGGTAGTAGTGCGGAGGGTAATAGTGCGGAGGGTAGTAGTGCAGATGGTAGTAGTGCAGATGGTAGTAGTGCGGAGGGTAGTAGTGCGGAGGGTAGTAGTGCGGAGGGTAGTAGTGCGGATGGTAGTAGTGTGGATGGTAGTAGTGCATATTGTAGTAGTGCGGATGGTAGTAGTGCGGAGGGTAGTAGTGCGGAGGGTAGTAGTGCAGATGGTAGTAGTGCAGATGGTAGTAGTGCGGAGGGTAGTAGTGCGGAGGGTAGTAGTGCGGAGGGTAGTAGTGCGGATGGTAGTAGTGTGGATGGTAGTAGTGCATATTGTAGTAGTGCGGATGGTAGTAGTGCGGAGGGTAGTAGTGCAGATGGTAGTAGTGCAGATGGTAGTAGTACGGAGGGTAGTAGTGCAGATGGTAGTAGTTCAGATGGTAGTAGTGCAGATGGTAGTAGTACGGAGGGTAGTAGTGCGGAGGGTAGTAGGGCAGATGGTAGTAGTGCGGAGTGTAGTAATGCAGATGGTAGTAGTGCGGAGGGTAGTAGTGCGGAGGGTAGTAGTGTGGAGGGTAGTAGTGCGGAGGGTAGTAGTGCGGAGGGTAGTAGTGCAGATGGTAATGGGCGGAGTACCCTTTTAAGGTCAAATGAATAGTTGTCCCTCTAATGTATGGACTGTTTGGGTACTGTAAGAGCAGCTCTTAAGGGCAGCATGCCCAGAAGGGTTTAGGAAGGTGACCCTAATTTATGGTGTCCAGAACTTGATAACACCCTTTTAGAGCTAAATTGTAATACAAAGATCTGTAGATATTCTAGAAAACCCCAAAGATGCCCCTTATGTCTAGAGATTGATGCCGGCTCCTGATCAAGGACCTTCCTGACACTTCCTTCACCATCTTTGTATTATGACTCACACTCAAGTACTTTCCACCGAATACACATCCACATTTGTCAAGTGTGACACATCGATCTCCATCCAGCACGTATCCCGCGTTACATTCACAGCCTTCGAAGCAGCGGTCTGTACATCTCATTGGTGCGGTGAGTCCAGAGCAGGTTTGCTCACAAGTTCTGGTGCACAGTTCATAGTGACTATTTGCCGGGCAGGACAAGGCTAGGAGGAAAAGAACATCGCTTAGGCCATAAATCACAGAAAATGAGAGAAAACTCCAAATGATGGACATGAAAACAGGACATAGTTCTCATATCTTTCATGTTCTACTTACGGCAGAATGTGGGTGTCCTCCAAGATCCAATAGTCACCCCGAGTGTATGACAGGCCGCGGCATAGGCCTGGAGGCTCTTGCACAGAATGTCGCCTTTTCCGTTGACAGCGCATGAGTCGTAGATGCAGTGGTTGAAATAATCGACTGGGTTGACCTTTGAGTGACACGACTTGAAAGGTCCGGATGGGTTTGTGATCATACCGCAAGAAGATGTAGCCTTGAATGGCTGAAGCTTGGCCTCCTCACATACCGGGCACTCTCCTGCATTACAACCATCGCTGCATTTAGCTCCGGCAATGTCCACCTTCCAGGAGAAACCAAAATCATTCACATTCTTGGTGACCTGCTTGTTGGGAAGCTGGAAGTCATCATTTTGGTCCCCATTGAAGTTGCCACAGAGTCCACCCATCTTACGGCGATAAGTACTTGGAATACTGAGGACCACATGGTAAATGGTGTCATAAAGAATCTTCAGCCCAAAGTCTGTCTGCAAGACAACATTGTTTCCTTCTTGGTTCACCACGATATCACCATCGCCAATCACCAGTGGTAGTTTGTTGAATTCTCCGTCAACCTAAAACGTAAAGGAAGAAGAATGTAAGAGAAGAACGAGAAGATGAAGAGATTTCTGTAGATGATGATACCTACCTTCACTCTCGATCTGGTGTCTCTCTCAATGGCGACAGTGTAACCGTATACAGACACCACCACAAGCCTTGTCACTGCAACGTTGCCATCTCCGTAGCTTTCATTTTCAACAGTGATAGAGAACTTCACCAAATTAGGATCCTCGTCCACAACCTTCGCGAAAGTGTAAGTGCAGGTACCCTGGAAGTCAAATCTGAGGCCATCGAAGGAGATGTAGTGTGGATCCCCAGAGGCAACACATCGGCCGCACTCTTTTGCCTGACATCCCCAAACTCCATTGACTAATTTGCATTCTTCTTCGGGGCCACATGCTTCGGATTTACACCTGACGATGCCGTCTACACCGCACTGGCACTTCTCACTGCACTGACCCTTGGGATAGAAGATTTCATTCTTCTGGTAATATTTATCTTGATATACACAACCGCAGTCGGCAATAGGGACACATTTGTGGCCGCTCAGGACGTATCCGTTGTCACAGTAACAGGCTTCCTTACATGGCGAGTTACAACCCGTTGGGGAGGATAACCCATGGCAGGTGACAGGACAGGAGTTTCCACACAATTCATAGTGACTGTTCGGTGGGCAGGATAGGCCTAGAAGGAAGTGGAAGTCAATATGATCACAAAGTACAACAAAAAGAACAAAACCAATGACTGATAAGAGTGAAGAACTTACTGCAGAAAGATGGTGATCTCCACTCCATTACGGTGACTCCAGCTGCTTGGCAAGCTGCCACGTAGATACCAATGGCATTACAGAAGGATGATGGGTGCCCTTTGTATTGGCAGGCATCAAAAATACAATCATTAAAGTATGGGGTTGGGTCCACAATGGAGTAACACTGACTGAACGGCCCCTTGGGTTTATTGATCAACCCGCAGTACTTTTCTGTCTTGTACTCTTGTTTTTGGGCTTCAGAACATAGAGGGCAGGTTCCGGTACACTCTGGGGAACAGCCGGGGACGTCACCCACTTTCCAACTGTTACCAAACTGAACGGCGTTGGATGCGGGTTTCCCATCCTTCATGTTAAAGTCATCATTGGGATTCTTGTTGTAATTGCCACACAAACCACCAACAGCATTTGCGTAGGTGCTGGGAATGGTGACCTCAACGTAACTGTTCCAGTCATAAGTGACGGTGATCTCAAAATCGGTCTTTATGATTCCAGTGCTGCCACTGATGTAGGCTACGAGCTTGTTAGATTGGAAGTAGAACGGTAAAGAGGTAACCACGCCATCAACCTGCAAAATAAAGTCATTGTAGAACTGATTGGACCATTCTATGAGAGATGTCTCTACCTGGTGGCCATTGTAAGGGAGATGTCTCTACCTGGTGGCCATTGTACGGGAGATGTCTCTACCAGGTGGCCATTGTACGGGAGATGTCTCTACCTGGTGGCCATTGTACGGGAGATGTCTCTACCTGGTGGCCATTGTACGGGAGATGTCTCTACCTGGTGGCCATTGTACGGGAGATGTCTCTACCTGGTGGCCATTGTACGGGAGATGTCTCTACCAGGTGGCCATTGTACGGGAGATGTCTCTACCTGGTGGCCATTGTACGGGAGATGTCTCTACCAGGTGGCCATTGTACAGGAGATGTCTCTACCTGGTGGCCATTGTAAGGGAGATGTCTCTACCTGGTGGCCATTGTACGGGAGATGTCTCTACCAGGTGGCCATTGTACGGGAGATGTCTCTACCTGGTGGCCATTGTACGGGAGATGTCTCTACCTGGTGGCCATTGTACGGGAGATGTCTCTACCTGGTGGCCATTGTACGGGAGATGTCTCTACCTGGTGGCCATTGTACGGGAGATGTCTCTACCAGGTGGCCATTGTACGGGAGATGTCTCTACCTGGTGGCCATTGTACGGGAGATGTCTCTACCTGGTGGCCATTGTACGGGAGATGTCTCTACCAGGTGGCCATTGTACGGGAGATGTCTCCACTTGGTTGCCATTGTACGGGAGATGTCTCTACCTGGTGGCCATTGTACGGGAGATGTCTCTACCTGTTGGCCATTGTACCGGAGATGTCTCTACCTGGTGGCCATTGCTCACATGACTAGCCTCCAATAAATCATGGCCCTACCTCTATCATATTCCAGTCTAGTTGACCATGTCTGGTTCAGAAAATGAAAATACTTGGTAAGATAATAAAGACTTAAAGCATTGCTCTCATACATACCAGAATACGGCGAGGATAGTCCATGCTGAGGGTCAAAGCTACATCATAAGCCTCCAGTGTGACCACTTTGGTGTATGATACGGCCTTGTTACCTCCACGGTTGTTATTCTGAACTGTGACACTAAAACGAGGAATTGATGGGCTGGTGGAGGTCCCGCCAACAAGTTGGTAGATGCAGGTGCCCATAAAGTCAAATCGTTTGCCATCAAAAGTGGAGTAATGTGGATCTCCAGAGCCGGAACATGTGGCGAAGCTGATGGGCTGGCAGGTCCTCGCTCCATTACTGATCATGCACCTCTCACTGGATTTACAGCTACTCTCCTTACAGATCACCATGCCAACGCTTGGGTCACATTTACAGAGTGTACGGCAAATGTCATCAGCCCAGAACTCCTGGTTAGGTTGGTAGTAGGCACCATTGTAGGAGCAGCCGCAGCCTGATACAGGAACACATTTGTCACCACTAAGGACAAAGCCGTCATTACACTGACAGGTCTCCACACAGTCATCGGTACATCGTGAGGGTGCTGTGCGGTCAGTACAAGTAGCCGGGCAGGCATTTCCGCAGAACTCGTAGTGACTGTTTGGTGGACAAGGTAGAACTGTAGAGAAAATAACATTGGATGTAGATGAAGTTATCACCTCAACATGATGGCAAAGACAAGTATCCAGTTACAGTAGTCACTGACCAAGAGAAACCTGCAGCTGCATCCCCCTCTATCTCTACTCCTGTTCCAGCTCCTCTTCTCTTACAGTAGAGTCACTGACCCAGAGAAAGGTAACCTGAAGCTGCATCCCCCTCTAGCTCTACTCCTGTTCCAGCTCCTCTTCTCTTACAGTAGAGTCACTGACCGAGAGAAAGGTAACCTGAAGCTGCATCCCCCTCTATCTCTACTCCTGTTCCAGCTCCTCTTCTCTTACAGTAGAGTCACTGACCCAGAGAAAGGTAACCTGCAGCTGCATCCCCCCTATCTCTACTTCTGCTCTTCCTCTTTTACAGTAGAGTCACTGACCCAGAGAAAGGTAACCTGCAGCTGCATCCCCCTCTATCTCTACTCCTGTTCCTCCTCCTTTTCTCTTACAGTAGAGTCACTGACCCAGACAAAGGTAACCGGCAGCTGCATCCCCCTCTATCTCTACTTCTGCTCCTCCTCTTTTACAGTAGTCACTGACCCAGAGAAAAGTAACCTGCAGCTGCATCCCCCTCTATCTCTACTTCTGCTCCTCCTCTCCTACAGTAGAGTCACTGACCCAGAAATACCTGCAGCTGCATCCCCCTCTATCTCTCCTCCTCCTTCTCTCTTACAGTAGAGTCACTGACCCAGAAATACCTGCAGCTGCATCCCCCTCTATCTCTCCTCCTCCTTCTCTCTTACAGTAGAGTCACTGACCCAGAAATACCTGCAGCTGCATCCCCCTCTATCTCTTCTTCTGCTCCTCCTCTCCTAAAGTGGAGTCACTGACCCAGAGAAACCTGCAGCTGCATCCCCCTCCTCCCCATTCCCTTCCTCTCCTCCGTGTAGCTTTGCTTCTATACAATATCCTTGTATGTGTTGCTCACTTACCACATCCTGATGGTGTTCTCCAATCATATATTTTAACCCCTTCCTTCCTGCAGGTGCTGGAATAGGCACCGAGGGCTTGGCACAAGAACTGGTTAGCACCGCCATTAATGCAGACATCGTACAAGCAGTTATCGAAGAAGGTGTCTGGGTTAATTTTGGGGTGACACTCTCTGAAGGGACCATTTGACACTTTGCTAATAAGGCCACATTTGTTGTCCCCCCCGTACAGGCCCTTCTTGGCGTCATCACAGGTCGGACAGTTCAGACCGGGACAGGAGTCAAAGCAGAAGGGGTCTCTGTCGTTGACCTTCCAGCTCTTGGCCCAGTCTATAATGGAGGTGACGACTTTGTTGTCCGCAGTTATCAGCTCGTCGTTGGTCTTTTGGTTGAAGTTTCCGCAGAGTCCTTTTGTCAGGCCATAGTAGCTGCTGGTCAGGGTCACCACCACGTGCCAGTTATATTCATAGGTCACCTGGAGGCCAAAGTCTGTGCGGACCACGGCATTCAGACCACTGATACTGACCGAGATCTTTCCATCTAACAACGTCACCGGCAGATTGGTGAGGACATCATTGACCTGTTGGGGGCGGAATTGGGAAATGTTAAATTGGTTGTCCTGGAAATGTTTTCTTATTGTGGGCAGACACCTGGTTAACATAAAGAAGCCTATACTTACCTTCCTCGCTCTCCTGCCACAGAGCCCGATGCACAATACCTCTTGGATTGGGGTCAGCACGAGACATTGCCCCCTTAGTCAATCAGTGGTTATGGCAGAAGACAATCGGCTGAGCAGGTAATGTCTTGTGCCAATTCTGGTAGTGATGTAAATCAGTGGAGTGAGGTAGGTAAGTACAGGCCTTTTAGGGTTACTAGGTGCCTGCGTAAAGAAATCCTAGGCGACCTCTTTCAGAAAAAATGTCGGTGTGCTTCAGAGCTGCAATCACAGTTCTTTAGCTTCAAAGCTGAAATTTAAAATATACCAAAGGGGGCACAAACACTCAACAACACCCTACTTCACCCTTCTATCCTCTACTACACCCTACTATCCTCTACTACACAGTACTACACGCTACTATTCTCTACTACACCCTACTATCCTCTACTACACCCTACTTCACCCTACTATCCTCTACTACACCCTACTACACCCTACTATCCTCTACTACACCCTACTATCCTCTACTACACCCTACTTTCCTCTACTACACAGTACTACACGCTACTATCCTCTACTACACCGTACTATCCTCTACTACACCCTACTATCCTCTACTACACCCTACTATCCTCTACGACACCCTACTATCCTCTACTACACCGTACTACACCCTACTATCCTCTACTACACCCTACTATCCTCTACTACACCCTACTATCCTCTACTACACCGTACTACACCCTACTATACTCTACTACACCCTACTATCCTCTACTACACCCTACTATCCTCTACTACACCCTACTATCCTCTACTACACCGTACTACACCCTACTATACTCTACTACACCGTACTATCCTCTACTACACCCTACTATCCTCTACTACACCCTACTATCCTCTACTACACCGTACTACACCCTACTATACTCTACTACACCGTACTATCCTCTACTACACCCTACTATCCTCTACTACACCCTACTATCCTCTACTACACCCTACTATCCTCTACTACATCCTACTATCCTCTACTACACCCTACTATCCTCTACTACACCCTACTATCCTCTACGACACCCTACTATCCTCTACTACACCGTACTACACCCTACTATCCTCTACTACACCCTACAATCCTCTACTACACCCTACTATCCTCTACTACACCCTACTATCCTCTACTACACAGTATTACACGCTGCTATCCTCTAATACACCCTACTATCCTCTACTACACTGTACTACATCCTACTATCCTCTACTACACCCTACTATCCTCTACTACACCCTACTATCCTCTACGACACCCTACTATCCTCTACTACACTGTACTACACCCTACTATCCTCTACTACACCCTACTATCCTCTACTACACCCTACTATCCTCTACTACACCGTACTACACCTTAAAATCCTCTACTACACCGTACTATCCTCTACTACACCGTACTACACAGTACTACACCCTACTATCCTCTACTACACCCTACTATCCTCTACTACACCGTACTACACCCTACTATCCTCTACTACACCATACTACATCTGACTATCCTCTACTACACCCTATTTAACCCTTCTATCCTCTACTACACCCTACTATCCTCTACTACACCATACTATCCTCTACTACACCCTATTATCCTCTACTACACCCTGCTTTCCTCTACTACACCGTACTACACCCTACTATCCTCTACTACCCCGTACTACACCCTACTATCCTCTACTATACCCTACTATCCTCTACTATACCGTACTACACCCTGCTATCCTCTACTACACCCTACTATCCTCTACTATACCCTGCTATCCTCTACTACACCCTACTATCCTCTACTATACCCTGCTATCCTCTACTACACCTTATTACACCCTACTATCCTCTACTACACCCTACTATCCTCTACTACAGCCTACTATCCTCTACTACACCGTACTACACCCTACTATCCTCTACTACACCCTACTATCCTCTACTACACCCTACTATCCTCTACTACACCGTACTACACCCTACTATACTCTACTACACCCTACTATCCTCTACTACACCCTACTATCCTCTACTACACCCTACTATCCTCTACTACACCGTACTACACCCTACTATACTCTACTACACCGTACTATCCTCTACTACACCCTACTATCCTCTACTACACCCTACTATCCTCTACTACACCGTACTACACCCTACTATACTCTACTACACCGTACTATCCTCTACTACACCCTACTATCCTCTACTACACCCTACTATCCTCTACTACACCCTACTATCCTCTACTACATCCTACTATCCTCTACTACACCCTACTATCCTCTACTACACCCTACTATCCTCTACGACACCCTACTATCCTCTACTACACCGTACTACACCCTACTATCCTCTACTACACCCTACAATCCTCTACTACACCCTACTATCCTCTACTACACCCTACTATCCTCTACTACACAGTATTACACGCTGCTATCCTCTAATACACCCTACTATCCTCTACTACACTGTACTACATCCTACTATCCTCTACTACACCCTACTATCCTCTACTACACCCTACTATCCTCTACGACACCCTACTATCCTCTACTACACTGTACTACACCCTACTATCCTCTACTACACCCTACTATCCTCTACTACACCCTACTATCCTCTACTACACCGTACTACACCTTAAAATCCTCTACTACACCGTACTATCCTCTACTACACCGTACTACACAGTACTACACCCTACTATCCTCTACTACACCCTACTATCCTCTACTACACCGTACTACACCCTACTATCCTCTACTACACCATACTACATCTGACTATCCTCTACTACACCCTATTTAACCCTTCTATCCTCTACTACACCCTACTATCCTCTACTACACCATACTATCCTCTACTACACCCTATTATCCTCTACTACACCCTGCTTTCCTCTACTACACCGTACTACACCCTACTATCCTCTACTACCCCGTACTACACCCTACTATCCTCTACTATACCCTACTATCCTCTACTACACCGTACTACACCCTACTATCCTCTACTACCCCGTACTATCCTCTACTACACCCTACTATCCTCTACTACACCCTACTATCCTCTACTACACCATACTACACCCTACTATCCTCTACTAAACCCTATTATCCTCTACTACACCGTACTATCCTCTACTACACCGTACTACACCCTACTATCCTCTACTACACCGTACCACACCCTACTATCCTCTACTACACCCTACTATCCTCTACTACACCGTACTACACCCTACTATCCTCTACTTCACCCTACTATTCTCTACTTCACCCTACTATCCTGTACTACACCCTACTATCCTCTACTACACCGTACTACACCCTACTATACCGTACTACACCCTGCTATCCTCTACTACACCCTACTATCCTCTACTGTACCCTGCTATCCTCTACTACACCGTACTACACCCTACTATACCGTACTACACCCTGCTATCCTCTACTACACCCTACTATCCTCTACTACACCCTACTATACCGTACTACACCCTGCTATCCTCTACTACACCCTACTATCCTCTACTATACCCTGCTATCCTCTACTACACCCTACTATCCTCTACTATACCCTGCTATCCTCTACTACACCTTATTACACCCTACTATCCTCTACTACACCCTACTATCCTCTACTACAGCCTACTATCCTCTACTACACCGTACTACACCCTACTATCCTCTACTACACCCTACTATCCTCTACTACACCTTACTTCACCCTACTATCCTCTACTACACCCTACTATCCTCTACTACACCGTACTACACCCTACTATCCTCTACTTCACCCTACTATCCTCTACTACACCCTGCTTTCCTCTACTACACCATACTACACCCTACTATCCTCTACTACCCCGTACTACACCCTATTTTCTACTACACCCTACTATCCTCTACTACACCCTACTATCCTCTACTACACCGTACTACACCCTACTATCTTATACTACACCCTAATATCCTCTACTACACCGTACTACACCCTACTATGCTCTCCTACACCCTACTATTCTCTACTACACCGTACTACACCTACTATCCTCTACTTCACCATACTATCCTCTACTACACCCTATTATCCTCTACTACACCCTACTATCCTCTACTACACCCTACTATACCGTACTATCCTCTACTACACCCTTCTATCCTCTACTATTCCTACTATCCTCTACTACACCCTACTATCCTCTACTACACTCTACTATCCTCTACTACACCCTATTATCCTCTACTACACCCTACTATCCTCTACTACACCCTACTATACCCTACTATCCTCTACTACACCCTTCTATCCTCTACTATTCCTACTATCCTCTACTACACCCTTCTATCCTCTACTACACCCTACTACACTCTATTATCTTCTACTACACCCTATTATCCTCTACTACACCCTACTATCCTCTACTACACCCTACTATACCCTTCTATCCTCTACTACATCCTTCTATCCTCTACTACACCCTAGTTCACCCTGTAGTCCTCTACAACACCCTTCTATTCCCTGCTAGACCCTATTATTACACCCTAGAACACCATGCTAGGCCCTATTGCACCCTAGAACACCCTATTACACCATACACTTGCCTACACCAAGCTACATCCTACAACACTGTACTACACCATACTAGATCTTTTTAGACCCTACTACACCCTCCAACACCCTACTACACCATACAACAAAATACTACACCCTACTACACCCTCCAACACCCTACTACACCATACAACACAATACTACACCTTACTATACCCTACTACACCCTCCTACACCATACAATACAATACTACACCTTAATAACCCTACAACACCCTCCGACACCATACAACACAATACTACACCTTACTATACCCTACTACACCCTCCTACACCATACACACCACTACTACACCTTACTATACCCTACTACACCATACAACACACTACTACACCTTACTATACCCTAAAACACCCCCATACACCATACAACACACTACTACACCTTACTATACCCTACCACACCCTCAAACACCCTCCTACACCATACAACACAATACTACACCTCACTATACCCTATTACACCCTCCTAAACCCTACTACACAATACTACACCTTACAATACCCTAAAACACCCTCCTACACCATACAACACAATACTACACCTTACTATACCCTCCTACACCATACACCTCACTACTACACCTTACCATACCCTACTACACCATACAACACACTACTACACCTTACTATACCCTACTACACCCTACTACACCATACAACACAATACTACACCTTACTATACCCTACAACTCCCTCCTACACCATACAACACAATACTACACCCTACAACACACTACTACACCTTACTATACCCTATTACACCCTCCTACATCCTACTACACCATACAACACACTACTACACCCTACTACACACTACTACACCTTACTATACCCTATTACACCCTCCTACATCCTACTTCACCATACGACACACTACTACACAATACTACAACCTACTACACAATACTACAACCTACTACACAATACTACACAATGCTACACAATACTACTTCCTCTACATCTTCCTGCACCCCATAACTGGACCCTGACAATAAACACATAATGAATATTTGTAAATAGTCGTCTTTGTATTTCCGCTCGGATTCTTCTCTAATGTTCAAGATTCGGAACCTTCCAAAAATCTGAACCTGTCTGTTCTAATGGTAGAATTCTGCTGGATTGTATCTATAAAGAGATCAGTGTGGAACGACCCCAACAGTGTGGACCGCCCCCAACAGTGTGGACCGACCCCAACAGTGTGGACCGCCCCCAACAGTGTGGACCGACCCCAACAGTGTGGACCGACCTTAACAGTGTGGACCGACCCAACAGTGTGGACGGACCCCAACAGTGTGGACCGACCCCAACAGTGTGGACCGACCATAACAGTGTGGACCGACCCAACAGTGTGGACGGACCCCAACAGTGTGGACCGACCCCAACAGTGTGGACCGACCCCAACAGTGTGGACGGACCCCAACAGTGTGGACCGACCCCAACAATGTGGACCGACCCCAACAGTGTGGACGGACCCCAACAGTGTGCACCGACCTTAACAGTGTGGACTAACCCCAACAGTGTAGACCAACCTTAACAGTGTGGAGCGACCCCAACAGTGTGGACCGAGCACAACAGTGTGGAGCGACCCCAACAGTGTGGACCGACCCGAACAGTGTGGACCGACCCGAACAGTGTGGACCGACCCCAACAGTGTGGACCGTTCCCAACCGTGTGGACCAACCGTAACAGTGTGGAGCGACCCCAACAGTGTGGACCGAGCACAACAGTGTGGAGCGACCCCAACAGTGTGGACCGACCCGAACAGTGTGGACCGACCCCAACAGTGTGGACCGACCCGAACAGTGTGGACCGACCCCAACAGTGTGGACCGTCCCCAACCGTGTGGACCAACCGTAACAGTGTGGAGCGACCCCAACAGTGTGGACCGAGCACAACAGTGTGGAGCGACCCCAACAGTGTGGACCGACCCGAACAGTGTGGACCGACCCGAACAGTGTGGACCGACCCCAACAGTGTGGACCGACCCCAACAGTGTGGACTGACCCCAACATTGTGGACCGACCCCAACAGTGTGGACAGACCTTAACAGTGTGGACTGACCCCAACAGTGTGGACCGACCCCAACAGTGTGGACAGACCTTAACAGTGTGGACTGACCCCAGCAGTGTGGACCGACCCCAACAGCGTGGACCGACCCCAACAGTGTGGACCGACCTTAACAGTGTGGACTGACCTTAACAGTGTTGACCGACCCCAACAGTGTGGACCGACCCCAACAGTGTGATTAGCACACACTCACCTCATAGTTACAGTCCATTAGCACACACTCACCTCATGGTTACGGTCCATTAGCACACAGTCACCTCATGGTTACGGTCCATTAGCACACACTCACCTCATGGCTACAGTCCATTAGCACACACTCACCTCATGGTTACAGTCCATTAGCACACACTCACACTCACCGTCCTCTAAGCTAATGGCTAATCTCCCATCATTCCCAGCTGGGTCATTGCCGGCATAGAGCGTGGTGTGGTGATTAGCCTATACACCAGGTACCATACGGTACAATCCCCCGGTATTACTGGAGCTTCACACTTACCCGAACTTTGCCGAATTCTCCCTTCATGATGGCGATCTTGTGCCCGTACATGTAGACTGTGACCGTCCTGACGTAGGACACGGCCTGGCTGCCCCGGTTATCGTTCTTCTCCTCGATGGTGAATGGCACCAGCCCGGCATCTCCTCCGCCATATTTGGACAAGATATAAGTGCAGGTTCCCTGGAAGTCGTAGTTGTAGCCATCATACGTGTGATAATGGGGGTCGCCCCAAGCCCAGCAGGTGCCGACAAAATCGGGGACGCAGGACGCTCTACCGTCTTGTACCTTACAGGTCTCCTTCACCCTACAGGTCATCGACTTACACGGATCTGTAACAAGATGGAGGAATGTTATCACCAATTATATGTGATCAGTATTGGCGCCATGTTATAGAGGGAATATTACCGCTGATTATATGTGATCAGTATTGGCGCCATGTTATAGAAGGAACATTACCGCCATTTATACGTGATCAGTATTGGCCCCATGTTATAGTGGGAAAATTACCGCCATTTATACGTGATCAGTATTGGCCCCATGTTATAGTGGGAATATTACCGCCATTTATAAGTGATCAGTATTGGCCCCATGTTATAGAGGGAATATTACCGCCGATTACATGTGATCAGTATTGGCGCCATGTTATAGAGGGAATATTACCGCCATTTATATGTGATCAGTATTGGCCCCATGTTATAGTGGGAATATTACCGCCATTTATATGTGATCAGTATTGGCGCCATGTTATAGAGGGAATATTACCGCTGATTATATGTGATCAGTATTGGCGCCATGTTATAGAGGGAATATTACCGCTGATTATATGTGATCAGTATTGGCGACATGTTATAGTGGGAATATTACCGCCGATTATATGTGATCAGTATTGGCGCCATGTTATAGAGGGAATATTACCACCATTTATATGTGATCAGTATTGGCGCCATGTTATAGTGGGAATATTACCACCATTTATATGTGATCAGTATTGGCGCCATGTTATAGAAGGAATATTACCGCCATTTATATGTGATCAGTATTGGCGTCATGTTATAGAGGGAATATTACCGCCATTTATACGTGATCAGTATTGGCCCCATGTTATAGTGGGAATATTACCGCCATTTATAAGTGATCAGTATTGGCCCCATGTTATAGAGGAGAATATTACCGCCGATTATATGTGATCAGTATTGGCGCCATGTTATAGAGGGAATATTACCGCCGATTATATGTGATCAGTATTGGCGCCATGTTATAGAGGGAATATTACCGCCGATTATGTGTGATCAGTATTGGCGCCATGTTATAGAGGGAATATTACCGCCATTTATATGTGATCAGTATTGGCGCCATGTTATAGAGGGAATATTACTGCCGATTATATGTGATCAGTATTGGCGCCATGTTATAGTGGGAATATTACCGCCGATTAAATGTGATCAGTATTGGCGCCATGTTATAGTGGGAATATTACTGCTGATTATATGTGATCATTATTGGCGCCATGTTATAGTGGGAATATTACTGCTGATTATATGTGATCAGTATTGGCGCCATGTTATAGTGGGAATATTAACGCTGATTATATGTGATCAGTATTGGCGCCATGTTATAGTGGGAATATTACTGCTGATTATATGTGATCAGTATTGGCGCCATGTTATAGTGGGAATATTACCGCCATTTATAAGTGATCAGTATTGGCGCCATGTTATAGAGGGAATATTACCGCCGATTATATGTGATCAGTATTGGCGCCATGTTATAGAGGGAATATTACCGCCGATTATATGTGATCAGTATTGGCGCCATGTTATAGAGGGAATATTACCGCCGATTATATGTGATCAGTATTGGCGCCATGTTATAGTGGGAATATTACCGCTGATTATATGTGATCAGTATTGGCGCCATGTTATAGAGGGAATATTAACGCCGTTTATATGTGATCAGTATTGGCGCCATGTTATAGGGGAAATATTACCGCCATTTATATGTGATCAGTCTTGGCCCCATGTTATATAGGGAATATTACCGCCATTTATATGTGATCAGTATTGGCGCCATGTTATAGAGGGAATATTACCGCCATTTATATGTGATCAGTATTGGCGCCATGTTATAGTGGGAATATTACCGCTGATTATATGTGATCAGTATTGGCGCCATGTTATAGAGGGAATATTACCGCTATTTATATGTGATCAGTATTGGCGCCATGTTATAGAGGGAATATTACCGCTATTTATATGTGATCAGTATTGGCGCCATGTTATAGAGGGAATATTGCCGCCATTTGTATGTGATCAGTATTGGCGCCATGTTATAGAGGGAATATTACCGCCATTTATATGTGATCAGTATTGGCGCCATGTTATAGAGGGAATATTTCCGCTGATTATATGTGATCAGTATTGGCGCCATGTTATAGAGGGAATATTACCGCCGATTATATGTGATCAGTATTGGCGCCATGTTATGGAGGGAATATTGCCGCCATTTGTATGTGATCAGTCTTGGCGCCATGTTATAGAGGGAATATTGCCGCCATTTGTATCTGATCAGTATTGGCGCCATGTTATAGAGGGAATATTGCCGCCATTTGTATGTGATCAGTATTGGCTCCATGTTATAATTGGAATATTACCGCCATTTATATGTGATCAGTATTGGCGCCATGTTATAGAGGGAATATTACCGCCATTTGTATGTGATCAGTATTGGCGCCATGTTATAGAGGGAATATTTCCGCTGATTATATGTGATCAGTATTGGCGCCATGTTATAGAGGGAATATTTCCGCTGATTATATGTGATCAGTATTGGCCCCATGTTATAGAGGGAATATTACCGCCATTTATATGTGATCAGTATTGGCCCCATGTTATAGAGGGAATATTACCGCCATTATATGTGATCAGTATTGGCGCCATGTTATAGAGGGAATATTAACGCCATTTATATGTGATCAGTATTGGCGCCATGTTATAGAGGGAATATTTCCGCTGATTACATGTGATCAGTATTGGCGCCATGTTATAGAGGGAATATTACCGCCATTATATGTGATCAGAATTGGCGCCATGTTATAGAGGGAATATTTCCGCTGATTACATGTGATCAGTATTGGCGCCATGTTATAGAGGGAATATTTCCGCCATTTATATGTGATCAGTATTGGCGCCATGTTATAGTGGGAATATTACCGCCATTTATACGTGATCAGTATTGGCGCCATGTTATAGAGGGAATATTACCGCCGATTATATGTGATCAGTATTGGCGCCATGTTATAGAGGGAATATTACCGCCGATTATATGTGATCAGTATTGGCGCCATGTTATAGAGGGAATATTACCGCTGATTATATGTGATCAGTATTGGCGCCATGTTATAGAGGGAATATTAACGCCATTTATATGTGATCAGTATTGGCGCCATGTTATAGAGGGAATATTTCCGCTGATTATATGTGATCAGTATTGGCGCCATGTTAAAGAGGGAATATTACCGCCATTTATAAGTGATCAGTATTGGCGCCATGTTATAGTGGGAATATTACCGCCATTTATATGTGATCAGTATTGGCGCCATGTTATAGAGGGAATATTACCGCCATTTATATGTGATCAGTATTGGCCCCATGTTATAGTGGGAATATTACCGCTGATTATATGTGATCAGTATTGGCGCCATGTTATAGTGGGAATATTACCGCTGATTATATGTGATCAGTATTGGCGCCATGTTATAGTGGGAATATTACCGCTGATTATATGTGATCAGTATTGGCGCCTTGTTATAGAGGGAATATTACCGCTGATTATATGTGATCAGTATTGGCGCCATGTTATAGTGGGAATATTACCGCCATTTATATGTGATCAGTATTGGCGCCATGTTATAGAGGGAATATTACCTTTATTTACACAGGCCACAACGCCATCTTTAATCTGGCACTTTTCGTCGGCCGCACACCCAGTGTCCTCACAGATGAGTCCACCCATCGGGCTACACGTGCAGGATTCTTTACAGTCACTGGATAAAACTTCTTCATTGGGCTGAAAAAACATCAAAGTAAATGGCAAAAAAATCAAAAATATCTGTCATTTTGTTATAGAGGGTCAACAGCTATACACAGGTCCTTGTAACTAAGGGGCCCCTACCTAGGTCCTGGTAACTAAGGGGCCACTGCCCAGGTCCTGGTAACTAAGGGGCCACTGCCCAGCGGATTTACCTGGAGAGTAATAGGGTATGCAGGGCTGGCTGATGGTATCGGGCCCTGGACTCACTGCCATGACTAACCCATCACCGTTCCCCTTTTATTTTATCTTCATCTCCCAATTTTTATTTATTTTTTGATGGTGACATTTCACCTACACTTTTCTGATTTTCTGTGGCTGCACCACGGATCCACCATATTTGCCGTTGAACCAGTTTAGTGGACAATAAGCTCCACCCACCTGGTAGTATCTTCCATCTTCATAGCAGCCGCACTGATCCATGGACACACAGTCTTTCCCATCAAAGAAGAAGCCATCGTCGCACTCACAGCCCTCAGAACAGGTTTCGGGACACTTAGCGGGATCGGTGACACCGGCGCAGGTTACCGAGCAGACGTCGGCGCACACTTTGTATTTACTGTTGGCGGGACACTTCATGGCTGAGGGTAAAAGAAGAATAGTGATTGCACGGTCCAGCACACACAACGCAAACAACCCTGAAGAAATAGTACAACCCAATCATTGCTGGATCCCATGGAAGATGAGGGTGGCCATGTCTGGACTCATAACTTAGTATAGGGCGGCCATGTCTGGGCTCATACCTTAGTATAGGGCGGTCATGTCTGGGCTCATACCTTAGTATAGGGCGGTCATGTCTGGGCTCATACCTTAGTATAGGACGGTCATGTCTGGGCTCATACCTTAGTATGCAGCGGCCATGTCTGGGCTCATACCTTAGTATAGGGCGGCCATGTCTGGGCTCATACCTTAGTATAGGGCGGCCATGTCTGGGCTCATACCTTAGTATAGGGCGGCCATGTCCGGGTTCATACCTTAGTATACGGCGGCCATGTCTGGGCTCATACCTTAGTATAGGGCGGCCATGTCCGGGTTCATACCTTAGTATAGGGCGGTCATGTCTGGGCTCATACCTTAGTATACGGCGGCCATGTCTGGGCTCATACCTTAGTATAGGGCGGTCATGTCTGGGCTCATACCTTAGTATAGGACGGTCATGTCTGGGCTCATACCTTAGTATGCAGCGGCCATGTCTGGGCTCATACCTTAGTATAGGGCGGCCATGTCTGGGCTCATACCTTAGTATAGGGCGGCCATGTCTGGGCTCATACCTTAGTATAGGGCGGCCATGTCTGGGCTCATACCTTAGTATAGGGCGGCCATGTCTGGGCTCATACCTTAGTATAGGGCAGCCATGTCTGGGCTCATACCTTAATATAGGGCGGCCATGTCTGGGCTCATACCTTAGTACAGGGCGGCCATGTCTGGGCTCATACCTTAGTATAGGGCGGCCATGTCTGGGCTCATACCTTAGTACAGGGCGGCCATGTCTGGGCTCATACCTTAGTATAGGGCGGCCATGTCTGGGCTCATACCTTAGTATAGGGCGGCCATGTCTGGGCTCATACCTTAGTAGAGGGCGGCCATGTCTGGGCTCATAGATTAGTATACGGTGGTCATGTCTGGGCTCATACCTTAGTATAGGGTGGCCATGTCTGGGATCATACCTTAGTATACAGCGGCCATGTCTGGGTTCATACCGTAGTATAGGGTGGCCATGTCTGGGCTCATACCTTAGCATAGGGCGGCCATGTCTGGACTCATACCTTAGTATAGGGCAGCCATGTCTGGGCTCATACCTTAGTATAGGGCGGTCATGTCTGGGCTCATACCTTAGTATAGGGCGGCCATGATTGGGCTCATACCTTAGTATAGGGCGGCCATGTCTGGGCTCATACCTTAGTATAGGGCGGTCATGTCTGGGCTCATACCTTAGTATAGGGCGGCCATGTCTCGGCTCATACCTTAGTATAGGGTGGCCATGTCTGGGCTCATACCTTAGTATAGGGCGGCCATGTCTGGGCTCATACCTTAGTATAGGGCGGTCATGTCTGGGCTCTTACCTTAGTATAGGGCGGCCATGTCTGGGCTCATACCTTAGTATAGGGCGGCCATGTCTGGGCTCATACCTTAGTATACGGCGGCCATGTCCGGGTTCATACCTTAGTATAAGGCGGCCATGTCTGGACTCATACCTTAGTATAGGGCGGCCATGTCTGGTCTCATACCTTAGTATAGGTCGGCCATGTCTGGGCTCATACCTTAGTATAGGGCGGCCATGTCTGGACTCATACCTTAGTATAGGGCGGCCATGTCTGGGCTCATACCTTAGTATAGGGTGGTCATGTCTGGGTACATACCTTAGTATACAGCGGCCATGTCTGGGCTCATACCTTAGTATAGGGCGGCCATGTCTGGGCTCATACCTTAGTATAGGGCGGTCATGTCTGGGCTCATACCTTAGTATACGGCGGCCATGTCTAGGCTCATACCTTAGTATAGAGCGGTCATGTCTGGGCTCATACCTTAGTATAGGGCGGCCATGATTGGGCCCATACCTTAGTATAGGGCGGCCATGTCTGGGCTCATACCTTAGTATAGGGCGGTCATGTCTGGGCTCATACCTTAGTATAGGGCGGTCATGTCTGGGCTCATATCTTAGTATAGGGCGGCCATGTCTGGGCTCATACCTTAGTATAGGGCGGTCATATCTGGGCTCATACCTTAGTATAGGGTGGTCATGTCTGGGTACATACCTTAGTATAGGGCGGCCATGTCTGGGCTCATACCTTAGTATAGGGTGGTCATGTCTGGGTACATACCTTAGTAGAGGGCGGCCATGTCTGGGCTCATACCTTAGTATAGGGCGGTCATATCTGGGCTCATACCTTAGTATAGGGCAGTCATGTCTGGGCTCATATCTTAGTATATGGCGGCCATGTCTGGACTCATAACTTAGTATAGGGCGGCCATGTCTGGGCTCATACCTTAGTATAGGGCGGCCATGTCTGGGCTCATACCTTAGTATAGGGCGGTCATGTCTGGGCTCATACCTTAGTATACGGCGGCCATGTCTAGGCTCATACCTTAGTATAGGGCGGTCATGTCTGGGCTCATACCTTAGTATAGGGCGGCCATGATTGGGCCCATACCTTAGTATAGGGCGGCCATGTCTGGGCTCATACCTTAGTATAGGGCGGTCATGTCTGGGCTCATATCTTAGTATAGGGCGGCCATGTCTGGGCTCATACCTTAGTATAGGGCGGTCATATCTGGGCTCATACCTTAGTATAGGGTGGTCATGTCTGGGTACATACCTTAGTATAGGGCGGCCATGTCTGGGCTCATACCTTAGTATAGGGTGGTCATGTCTGGGTACATACCTTAGTAGAGGGTGGCCATGTCTGGGCTCATACCTTAGTATAGGGCGGTCATATCTGGGCTCATACCTTAGTATAGGGCAGTCATGTCTGGGCTCATATCTTAGTATATGGCGGCCATGTCTGGACTCATAACTTAGTATAGGGCGGCCATGTCTGGGCTCATACCTTAGTATAGGGCGGCCATGTCTGGGCTCATACCTTAGTATAGGGCAGTCATGTCTGGGCTCATACCTTAGTATAGGGCGGTCATGTCTGGGCTCATACCTTAGTATAGGGAGGCCATGTCTGGGCTCATACCTTAGTATAGGGCGGCAATGTCTGGGCTCATACCTTAGTATAGGGCGGCCATGTCTGGGCTCATACCTTAGTATACGGCGGCCATGTCTGGGCTTATACCTTAGTATAGGGCGGCCATGTCTGGGCTCATACCTTGGTATAGGGCGGTCATGTCTGGACTCATACCTTAGTATAGAGCGGTCATGTCTGGGCTCATACCTTGGTATAGAGCGGCCATGTAGGGGCTTATACCTTAGTATAGGGCGGCCATGTCTGGGCTCATACCTTGGTATAGAGCGGCCATGTAGGGGCTTATACCTTAGTATAGGGTGCCCATGTCTAGGCTCATACTTTAGTATAGTCCACAAACCTGGACAGATGTCAGGTCCCATTAGATTTAACCCAAGTATCTATACTCTGTATGAGTCCGACCAGACTCCCAAACCTAACAGTGATGATGGTCAGTGCAAGTTATAGTGAGAACAGCAGCTCCTGATAACAAATTGATCATGCCTAAGCACATACATAAGCCATGCACACGCCATACATACACCATACATACACCATTTATAGACCATACACACCATACATATACACCATACATACACCATACATACACCATACACTCACCATACACTCACCATATATACACCATACATACGCCATACATACACCATTTATAGACCATACACACACCATACATAGACCATTTATAGACCATACATACACCATACATTATTTAAAGACTGTACATATACCATACACTCACCATACACACACCAAATACAGACCATACACACCATACACACACCATGTATAGACCATACACACACCATATATTGACCATACACACACTATACACACACCATGCATATTGCATATACAGACCGTACATTCACCATACACACACCATACACACACACCATAATTATACCATATATTCACCATACATACACCATGCATACACTATACATTCACCATTTATTTAGGCTTGCAGCATAAATGATTCTATTGGCTCAGTCAATATGTGAATTTCGTAACTCGAATTTCGTAATTGCACATAATAATTTTGGGCTTATGAAGGCTCTTGAGAATAGACAACATTTTTGGTCTTTACCAGTTGTATACATAAGTAGACTTACGGCAGAAGGCTTCGGTTCTCCATGGCTGGATGGTGACCTTTGCGGCTTGGCATGCAGCCACGTAGCTATGAATGCTGCTGCACAGGATGTTCCCATCGCCCTCGGCTGCACACAGGTCATAGACGCAGTTGTTAAAGTAGGAATCAGGGTTAATGGTGTCATAGCAGGCACTGAGGGGCCCCCCGGGCTTCTTCAGGAATCCACAATAGTTCTCAGTCTTGAAGATTTCTTTCTTCTTTTCATCACATGTCGGACAAGCGTTTCCGCTGCCACCACAACCATCATCACAAGATACACCAGGAATCTGGACTTTCCAGGAGGCTCCGAATTTGGTGGCATCTGTGGTGATTGTCTTGTCGGAGAGCTGGAAGTCATCTCTTCTGTCACCGTTATAGTTACCGCACAGGCCGCCCAGCTGCTCCTTGTAGTTCCCGGGGACAGTGACTATGACGTGGTAGACAAGATCGTAATTCACCTGAACTCCGAAGTCAGTGTCGATGAGGACTCTCGCTCCATGCTGATAAGCGCGGATCTTTCCTTCTTCCAGATTTAATGGGAGGTTAAAGTTCACGCCGTCAACCTGCGAGGGGTTAAGAACAATAACTTGTGAGAGCTGAAATGTAAACATCGGACATGTCAGGTAAAATGAGAAAACGAGCACTTACCATGATTCTACCGCGAACCTCATACTCCAGAATAAGGCTGTATCCGTAGACCTCGAAGGAGACCAGTTTCGTGACTGCCACCTTTCCGTTACCCCACTTCTCATTTTTAACGTTGATGGTAAATGGCACCAAATTGTCCTTCTTAGTGATGGTCTTGGTCAGGGTGTAGGTGCAGGTGCCTTGGAAGTCAAAGGCCAGACCATCGAATGACATGTAATGAGGATCACCGGCCGCTGAGCACTGAGCAGAACCAACCGGTTGACATTTCTGGACCCCATCGATGACTTTACACTCTTCATTGGGGCCACAGCTGAACGCTTTACACTCCACCGCCCCGCTGGCTGTACACACACACTGCTGGCTGCAGAGACCACTGGGATAAAACACTTCATTCATCTTATAATATTTATCATTGTACCGGCAGCCACATTGGGAGATCGGAACACAATCTCCACTGCTCAGGATGAAGCCGTCATTACACTCGCATCCCTCGGAGCACCCCGGTTTACATCCCAATGGAGGAGAGAGGGACAGGCATGTGGGGGCGCAGCCCGAGGCGCACACTTCATAGTGACTGTTCTTTGGACAAACTGGACCTGTGGTATAAAGTATTGGAAAGGTTAACTTAATATATACAAAACCATATGAGGAAAACGTAGAGCGCGGTAATGCAAGAAGCCTCAATAAAACTTACTGCAGAACTTTGAGGTCCTCCATGGGTATATGGTAATGCCGGCCTCTTGGCACAAGGTGGCATAACCGGCTATAATTTTGCACAGTGCATCTTGTCTCCCTTCATAGAAACAAGCATCGTACACACAACTCTTAAAGTGCCCCGCTGGGTCTATCTTGGCGTGGCACTCACGGAACGGTCCACTCTTATCTTTAAGGATCCCACATCCTTCTTTGTTGTTGTTGTGTCGCAGTTCCAGCTCTGCTAATTTTGCGCAATCTCCTTTGTCGTCCTCATAACAACCAGGTACATTTTGCACCTTCCAGCTGTTGCCGAATACGGTCGGTTTTGTGGTCAACTGGTTATTTTTCATGAGGAAATCATTATTCTTGTCATTATCGAAGTTACCACAAAGTCCGCAGACTGCTCCGGCATAGGTGCTCGGAATGGTGACGGAAACATAACTGTCCCAGTTGTAGGACACGCGTAGGCCGAAGCTCGTCTGGAATATGGCAAAATAACCTTGTTTGTAGACGGAGAGTTTCCCATTGTCAACCACAAAGGGGAGGTTGGATAAGACTCCATTGATCTGGAAGAAAAGAACATGAATTACTATGGACCCAACAATAGACATGGACCAAGGGCATCCGATTTATGACAAGAAAAACTCCCAGAAGTCTTCACTATTCTCTGCGAGTCTTGGGACGACACAGAATCTGTTCCCTTCTTGCTCATTTCTTATGCCCTCTGAATTGAGTTGTCTCTCTAGACCTCTCGCACACCCACAACTGGGGACACTTTATTAGATGGTCGGCTTTTATGGGCACTCCGCCTCTAGATATCTTATCCCCTATCCAAAAGCATAGGCGAAAAGATGTCTGATCGCTGGGGACCCCCACAATCTCGGCTGTGGCACTCTTCGCTCCGTGCCAGATAACTGGCAATGTGGGGTGGAGGCTCGTGACGTCACGATCATGCCCCACTCGTGATGCCATGGCCACGCCCTCTCAATGCAAGTCTATGGGAGGGGGCGTAACATTCGCCACGCCCCCTCCCATAGAATTTCATTGAGGGGGCGTGTCCGCGATGTCATGAGCTTCCAGAGCGGCACCCGATGCTCTAAACGAATGCCGGGTGCAGCAGGGAGTTACCCTCCCGATCAGACATTTTATAACTTTTCCTTTGGATAGGGGGATAAGATTTCTAGGGACGGAGTACCCCTTTTAACTCTCTAGATTCGTGACCTCAGGTTGTGTGTGCGACTCAGTGGAGCAGAGCTGCAATACCACATACAAACTGAGGACAGGTGTGGTGTTTCTAGAGGAAAGCAGCGCCGTTTTCTTTATCCCGGATGATCCCTTGCAAACCTCAATCCAATTTCTGCTCATTGTTGAGTCCATTTGGGCATTAGGGACCTTCCCACTATTACAAGGGACTGAGGCGTCTTCTTCAAGTCCTAGAGATGTCAGAATGGGAGGAGCCAGACACATCTATCCAGGCTCCTTTTTATCTCTTCCCTCCAGATATCAGGAGACAAATTATAATATCCTGTCCTGGTGATCCAGGATACACAACTTGTTCACCAAATCTATCCCGAGGGACCAATCGGTGTTGGAGATGAATTTATAGCAGAGGCCCCATACTACGTAGATAATGGAGCGGCCCACATCCCAAAACCTGATGGAACAAGATGTCCAAAGGGGTACTCCGGTAAAAAACAATTTTCTTTTATATCAACTGGTGCCAGAAAGTTAAACAGATTTGTAAATTACTTCCAGTACTTATCAGCTGCTGTATGCTCCACAGGAAGTTGTGTAATTCTTTCCAGTCTGACCACAGTGCTCTCTGCTGACACCTCAGTCCATTTTTGGAACTGTCCAGAGCAGGAGAGCTTTTCTATGGGGATTTGCTCCTTCTCTGGACAGTTCCTGACATGGACAGAGGTGTCAGCAGAGAGCACTGTGGTCAGACTGGAAAGAATTACACAACTTCCTGTGGAGTATACAACAGCTGATAAGTACTGGAAGGGTTAAGATTTTTATATAGAAGTAATTTTCAAATCTGTTTAACATTCTGGCACCAGATGATTAAAAAAAAATTCACCAGAGAACCCTGTTAACCAATATAACAAACTATGATTTACGTCCTGTATGAGTGAGAAGCTAGAGGGCGCTGAAGAGTGGCCCAAAGGTTGAAAAGACATTGACTACATTCGTACCAAAGTGATTCCAGGGGGAGAACGCTCAGAAGGGAACGGGTGATGACTGACGTGGTCTGTTCTGAGGGGACTGGCATCTAGTAGGGACTTGGGTGAACCACCTGGAGCCAGAGGGTAAAGGGTTATTTGCCCTGGAAGGTTAGCTAGGCTTCGAGAACAGAAGTGCCCTATGTGTGGCCTAGTTGCCATCTTCATTTCTACCATAATGTTAAAGCCATTTGGTTTGGATTGTCATTGGCTTCCATTCTACTTATTTGGCCCTCAGCACTTCTGAAGGGTTCAGTCACCTTTAATGTCACAGTCCATGACGAACAGCCCAGAATCGGCTGAGACACTCCATGGTGTTACAAGAATGGTGGATTTTACAGCTTTGGCCACAATAGAGTTAATAATTAAAGAGTGGCTCATGTGGACTCCTCTCTTCTTCTCCTTGTGGATTGACTCAGACTAGTGGGGTCCATCATGAAAACAAGTTAAAGACCATCCCCATATGAGAGAACCCATTAATGGAATCTACTCACCAGGATCCTGTCCTTGTACCTCCTGTCGATCACGATGTCGTAGCTACAGACCTTAACTTGGACGGCGGAGACGTAGGACACAACTTTGCTGCCTCTGTTTTCATTTTGTACATTGACCTGGAAGTCGACCAGATCCTCTGACTTCTTGCAAAGTCCTGCAAACTGGTAGATACATGTGCCCTGGAAGTCATATCTCACCCCATCAAAGGTGACGTAGTGGGGGTCTCCGGAGGCCGAGCAGGTGCCATAAGACACCGGGTAACAATTCTGGATTCCATTCACCACAGAACATTGCTCTGAGGACTTACACTTGGTGGCTTTACATTCAACCTTCCTGGTGGTTGGGTTACACACACACTGCTTCTCACACTTCTTATCATCCCAGAACTTCTCATTGGGGGCAAATAATTTGCCCTGGTAGACACAACCACAACTGGACTTGGGAATGCACTTTCCTTCGTCAAGGACATAGCCAGCCTTACATTGACACGACTCCACACATGAGTCAGAGCATATGGATGGTGCAGCATCATCATTGCAGGTGGCAGGACAGGCCCGGGCACAGAGCTGGTACTCGCTTGTCTCAGGACACTGCATCGCTACGGAGACAGAATTTAATAGTTATTGTTTTCCAGGTTATGTTGGTGAATTAAAATGGTAAATTCTGCATGTTATCTGTATGAGATTAGAATAATGAGTATGCTTTGCTTTTCTAGATAGTACCAGTCATGGCCAAGGGCGGCACCATCCCTGGAATACACTAGATGCAGCCTACGGGCAAGGTGGCACCAACACCTAATGCAGCTCATGGACAGAAGTGGAACTCTGTGGAATACCAACACCAGATTCAGGCTATGCACAAAGCTAAAGGTTTGACTACAAAAATCAGACCTATTTTTCAATTCTTACAGAACCATTCAGTCTTATTTCTATGCATGAATAATAAGACAGAAGAACTTACGACATCCAGCAAGTTTTCGCCATTCTCCAATTGAGACCTTGTTTTTCTGGCAGGCGTCGGCATAGGTCTTTAGGCTCTGGCACAGAACTTGTTTGGAGCCTCCATTCATGCACAGATCATATACACAGTTATCCAGATATGTCTTAGGATCTAGGACCGAGTGACACTGACGGAACGGACCGTCTACCAGCTTAGAGATCAGGCCGCAGCTTTGTTCACTTGAGTATGTTCGTTGAGTTTCCAGAGGACACGTCTTACATTCCCCATTACAGTTGTGCCAGCAGAATCTGTCTCCATCTTCAACTTTCCAACTTTTGCCAAAATTAACCAAATCAGGAGCTTGGGTGCCGGCTGGTGTCATCAGGTCATCTGAAGGGTTTCCATTATAGTTTCCACACAATCCACAAAGGCTTCCGAAGAAGCTGCTGGAGATGTAAACTTGTAGGTTGGAGTTCCAGTCATAGTAAACCTTTAAAGAGAAGTCGGTTTCAATGACGATAGAGCCACCAGATTGATATAGGCGGACCTGACCGTCATTCAGACTACTCGGGAGACGCTGGCGTTGGTTGTTCACCTGAAGACAAATAAAGGTAGGTTATGATATGTCAGGTCATTGTGAGAGGTCTTCATGATATTTACTTACACCCCAAAAAACACTTACCCTCACAAATCCATACTCATATCTGACTAAGGAAATAGAGAGCTCGTAGACTTCTACGGTGACATAGCTAACATAGGCCACGCGAGTATTTCCACGGTTTTCATTTTTAGCTTCAATGTTAAAAACTGGGAGACTACTATCTGTGCCACAGGTCTTGGCGATGGTGTAAGTGCAAGTTCCTTGGAAGTCATAAAAGCGACCATCAAATGTGCGATAGTGGGGATCGCCGACGGCATGGCAATAGGCTTCAGATTCTGGCATGCATATTGGCTTCCCGTTGGTCATCTGACACTTCTCCTTAGCTCGGCATTTTACAGAGCTGCAGGACGGACCTGAGTTGACTGAAACAAAACAAATGAATGCATTGGAAATATAGTGAAGGTAAATGGATGGATGGGGTTGGTTATTGTCAGGGACACCCTCAATACTTTATCCCCCATCGGAAAGACCCATAAGCTCACCATTAACGCATGTGGCCGGAGATCCGTAGCTGTTTAGCTTCACAAATCCATAGGACAGCAGCATGAAGGGTGAAGACGGGTTCTCCAGAAGTTGGAAGCTGAATCCTTTCCCAAGTCTCTGAGTCGTCCAGGAATAATCAGTCCCTGGAATCGCACTCCAGGTCAGGTCCGACACCGGGTTCTTATTGAAGCTCACTCTGGAGACGTCTGCGGTCTTCGCGACCAGGGTGCCATAGTTTTCGAATTCTTGCTGACCGTAGATGTAGTAAGAGGAACAGTAGCTGTTGACTGGAGGAATAGTCATGAGGATTGGGTCATACTGGGTCATAAGTCTGTCCTGCCAACCAGTACAATAGTAGAGAACTTGGATCCCAGCACTTGCAGTGAGATAGATGGGGGTCCGCACAGGTACTTCCAGCTGAATCACTTGACCTGCATTTAATTTCTGACTTGACTTCTTGGTTTCAAATTGATATTCAATTTTTGTATCTTCAGCAGCCGCCACAAATACGATATCAGACTTTAGCTGCAAGGATATTGGAGGAATGATGAAGCTGCTTCCCCAGCTGGTAACGGGCCGGAGCTGCTCGTAGACATGGTTACATTTGGTGTTCTTCCATGTGCATGTGTGACCACTCAGTACTGCCACAGGTTTCTGAGATACTACACGAGTACCACTCAAGTTATCACTACTGAGGAGCTGAAGAGCATTAAATGGTTCTAGGAGGACGGTCAGCTTACTACCAGCTGCATAGGTCTTCTCCTGGTACTTGACCGCTCCGGTCAAGAGGATGTCAACATTGGTCGGTTCTTCATAACTGACCACAGAGAATTCCTTGAAGCCATCATTAGGACCATCTAAAGGTGTCACCACGTAGTATTCTGTCCCAAGGTCTTCAATGGGATACACAATGCTAGTATCAGCACTTTGCAACTTGTAATTGAGAGAAAGAACGGAGACTTCCTTGTCGGCTTTGATGCCGATCACATTACATGACTTGGTAGTACCGGGTAACTCCGCACTGGCAGGAATCTGGACGGTGAGCGTTGAGCGCTCATTCACTGTCAAGACTTGTTTGTAGCTGGATTTGTTCATCCATATTGTAACAGTGGTGGACGGATTGTAGCCGGTGATGAAGAGCTGGAAGTTGGCCTTGCTGTAAGTCAACTGGTAGTTCTGCATGAAGACCGTAACAAATTCCTTGCCTAATGGACCGGCTGTACAGACTCCTATAGGAAGAGCAAAAAACATCACAATAAATGATATATAAAAGTGACACCTTCCCTGACATGACGGAAGACGATATCTGCAGAAGATCTATTTCAGAAGTGCCTAAACTGTATGAGCTATTCCTAATATGAGCCGTTGCGTGGAGGCAGAATGTTAGGAGGCTCTGTGGCTCTTATCCCTGTGTTAGGGTGGTTTCACACCACGTTTTGTACTTATGGTTCCTGTATACGGCTAGGAGGAGGGGGGCAGGGCTTAATCGCGGCGCTCGCACTCAGCCGTATAGGGGAACCGTATTTAATGTATGTCTATGAGCCGACCGGAGTGAATCGCAGAAGTGCCTAAACTGTATGAGCTATTCCTAATATGAGCCGTGGGGTGGAGGCAGAATGTTAGGAGGCTCTGTGGCTCTTATCCCTGTGTTAAAGGGATTGTCTGGAGATCCGTCACTGCTGCCATCCTGACAGTCCCGGAGATCAGCGCTTTCTGGACCTATCTCGACATCCAGGAAACTCTGGATCACGGGGTATAGTGGTGGCCCGGCTCAGCCTGTGATTGTCTGATCAAACATTTCCTAGTATAAGGATTGGAGCAGGATCTGGGCTCTGTCAGGACGGCAGCGGTGCGGTATCCGACAGTTAAGGAACCCTTATTTTCTATTCACACCTGAGCAATCTTATCACCTGTCACCCCTTTACACGCAAGGGGTATTGTATTGACCTCTCATACAGCCAAGATCTCCCTGGTGCCACCGGCTCAATAATATCTGGGGAAGCCAACAACTCGGAGCCACGTGATGGTTTCCTGAATGCCTAATGTGACTTGTGCTTCTAGTTGTGGAACCCTGGGAGATTTTTGGACAGTCTTTGGGGAGATGTCCACAAACTGAACATGAAAAATGGAGACCTTGGTTGATTTGTTCCCCACATGATGAGTGATCGTCTCCATCTCTATGTTCCTCCACAATGTTAGTCACAAGGCTACAGAATACATGGCCACCAAGGCAGACGTGGACTCCTGGGGCCTCGTGTTATTGTCTTTAAGGTTATGAGAAGAGTAAATACAAAGGAAACTCCGACTTTATGTGTCACATCGGAGGTGTCGGCTCTATACGGAGACTATGAAAATACTAGGAGGGGTAAAAGAAACGTCTTTATATAGAGAGGAATGAAGGGTGTGCGGCTTATACAAACACTGTGTCAGATAAGACAAATTCCTGCCATTTTACTGCGCAAATAACTCAAGAAATCGATTCCTCAAGATCTCAACGACTGAACAGGTGCAGATTGATGACTTCAGAGACTATTCAGGGTCTGGACTCACCTATCAGGATAGAATGGAGGGCGTACTCGTCTGTATTGTGACCGAGACCTTAAAGGGGTCCTCCGCCCCTAGACATCTTATCCACTATCTAACGGATGAGAGATAAGATGTCTGATCATGGGGGTCCCACCACTGGGGACCCCCGCGATCTCCCTGCTGCACCCGGCATTCGTTTAGAGCGTCGGGTGCAGCGCTGGAGGCTCGTGATGTCATGGCCACGCCCACTTGTGATGTCCTGGCCACGCCTGCTTGTGACCTAATGGCCAAGCCCGCTCATGATATCTCGGCCACACACCCCTCAATGCAAGTCTATGGGAGGGGGAGTATCTATGCCTCATTGGTTGAGTTTAATCTCTAAATATTTGTAGGCATCAATAATGAAATTCCAACCATTGATATTTTAAGTTCCCTTGTGTGTTTTTGAATTCATGTGTGAAAGAACATTCAAAATGCTCGTGGGGAAAAATGTTGCTGTGGATGAAACCCAAAATATGAAAGCAACATTTATAAAAAAAAAAAGTAACTTCACAGAAAACAACATTATTAGAAGCTGCTAAAATAATTGACTTTGCTAGAAAACAAGAGCAAAGAGAATTATCCCGAAAAGTTTGTCAGGCTTCATATAATAAGTCCCCAGTGTCGCAGAAAATGTTATGGGCAGAAGAGACACTCACCAGATGAAAACCGTATACCGCAAAAGAAAATCCAATCACAGACACAATCTAAATAGTAGGACGGAACCTCAACATTGTCTCATACGAATGACAAGATAAATGAGCAGCGCAGGAAGACGTCACATGGTAATTTAAGCCAAATAATAGTAAAACAAACAAAACCGACCGTGTTATTTCAGCAGAATCTGAACAGAAACCAAAGAGAAATGTGATACTGCAACCGAGAAAGGTGAGTGACAAGTCCGAAACTGTATAGGCAGAAGGAATGAAATGGTAAATCTGAATGATTTGATTTCTTATGAAGGAAGTTGTTGAATCAGAGTTAGTTACTGGATAGAGACTACCGTATATACTCGAGTATAAGCCAAGTTTTTCAGCACAATTTTTCATGCTGAAAACACCCCCTCAGCTTATACTCGAGTGAACTCTCCACCTGTTCAGTGGTCTTCAACCTGCAGAACTCCAGATGTTGCAAAACTACAACTCCCAGAATGCCCAGACAGCTGCGGCCTTCGTCATCATCCAGACCCCCCTTTTGTTTTGTGAAGGAAGGGTGAGCTGGTCCGGGCCATCTATGCTGCAGGGACCGTCCGGTGGGGAGGGTTAGTCGTTGCGGACTGTCCATCTTCACCGGACTAGTGACGTTGCCTTGACGATGATTCACAGGGACTTTCATGCGCAGGGATGAATGTCCCTGTGTGTCGTCGTCAAGGCAACGTCACTAGTCCGGGGCCGAGGCCCAGTGCAGAGAAGAGGCCCCCCCGGTTAAGATGGACAGCCGGAACGACTAACCCTCCCCACCAGACGGTCCCTGCAGCATAGATGGCCCGGACCAGCTCACCCTAACTTCCTGCCGAGGGGAGGTGAGTACAAAACAAAAGGGGGGGGGTCTGAATGATGACGAAGGCCGCAGTGGTCATCAACCTGCGGACCTCCAGATGTTTCAAAACTACAACTCCCAGCATCTCCGGACAGCCAATGGCTGTTCGGGCATGCTGTTAGTTGTAGTTTTGCAACGTCTGGAGGTCTACAGGTTGAAGACCCATGGATTGACAGGCGGTGATGATGAAGGGGGGGGGGGATGGGATGATGACAGGCGGTGATGATGAAGGGGGGGATGATGACGGGGGTCTGGATGATGACGGGGGTCTGGATGATGACGGGGGGATGGGATGATGACAGGAATGATGACAGGCGGTGATGATGAAGGGGGGGATGATGATGGGGGTCTGGATGATGACGGGGGTCTGGATGATGATGGGGGGATGGGATGATAGTCGAGTCAATAACTTTTCCTGGGTTTTTGGGGTGAAATTAGGGGCCTCGGCTTATATTGGGGTCGGCTTATACTCAAGTATATACGGGGGGATGGGATGATGACAGGAATGATGACAGGCGGTGATGATGAAGGGGGGGATGATGACGGGGGTCTGGATGATGACGGGGGTCTGGATGATGACGGGGGGATGGGATGATGACAGGAATGATGAAAGGCGGTGATGATGAAGGGGGGGATGATGACGGGGGTCTGGATGATGACGGGGGTCTGGATGATGACGGGGGTCTGGATGATGACCGGGGGGATGGGATGATGACAGGAATGATGACAGGCGGTGATGATGAAGGGGGGGATGATGACGGGGGTCTGGATGATGACGGGGGTCTGGATGATGACGGGGGGATGGGATGATGACAGGAATGATGACAGGCGGTGATGATGAAGGGGGGGATGATGATGGGGGTCTGGATGATGACGGGGGTCTGGATGATGACGGGGGGATGGGATGATAGTCGAGTCAATAACTTTTCCTGGGTTTTTGGGGTGAAATTAGGGGCCTCGGCTTATATTGGGGTCGGCTTATACTCGAGTATATACGGGGGGATGGGATGATGACAGGAATGATGACAGGCGGTTATGATGAAGGGGGGGATGATGACGGGGGTCTGAATGATGACGGGGGTCTGGATGATGACGGGGGTCTGGATGATGACGGGGGGATGGGATGATGACAGGAATGATGACAGGCGGTGATGATGAAGGGGGGATGATGACGGGGGTCTGGATGATGACGGGGGTCTGGATGATGATCGGGGTCTGGATGATTACATGGGGGGATGATGTATTTCCCACCCTAGGCTTATAGTCGAGTCAATAACTTTTCCTGGGTTTTTGGGGTGAAATTAGGGGCCTCTGCTTATATTGGGGTCGGCTTATACTCGAGTATATACGGGGGGATGGGATGATGACAGGAATGATGACAGGCGGTGATGATGAAGGGGGGGATGATGACGGGGGTCTGGATGATGACAGGGGTCTGGATGATGACGGGGGGATGGGATGATGACAGGAATGATGAAAGGCGGTGATGATGAAGGGGGGATGATGACGGGGGTCTGGATGATGACGGGGGTCTGGATGATGACGGGGGTCTGGATGATGACGGGGGGGATGGGATGATGACAGGAATGATGACAGGCGGTGATGATGAAGGGGGGGATGATGACGGGGGTCTGGATGATGACGGGGGTCTGGATGATGATCGGGGTCTGGATGATTACATGGGGGGATGATGTATTTCCCACCCTAGGCTTATAGTCGAGTCAATAACTTTTCCTGGGTTTTTGGGGTGAAATTAGGGGCCTCGGCTTATATTGGGGTTGGGTTATACTCGAGTATATACGGTATTAAATAATCTTTGGCATAAATTAAATGGTAAATGACTTTGGCTAAGTATAATGGATAATGACAATATTGTGCAAAATGTTAGTGAGGGATTAATTAATGTAATATACATTATCAATAAGATAAAGAAAGATCATGTGATTGTGTTTCTTTACTCCTTACTAACTTTTTTATGGTAAAGGTAGGTATATAACATTCTATAGAATAAGACAGGATATGGTATATATATATATATATATATATATATATATATATATATATATATGATCAGGATGCACATGTAGAAGTTATAAATATGTAACTAATGGGATCTGATTTTATCTCTTTGAAGTAGAAGAATTGGGAAAAGTTCTTTCATCCTCGGTACAAGGACAAGGATTTCATAATAAAAGAACTAATCAGTACAATAAATGTCCTACGTGGGACCAAACAACTAACTTGGTAAAGTTTAAATAAAGTAATTGTACTTGTAATGATCATCTTATAAGATGTATTAAAAGCCTTTGGAGTTGAAGCCTCTTCTCTCGTCTCCATGTGTCTTTCCCCATTTTGAATGTGTAACTGATAGGACGGGCTGTGCCCGAGCGTGTGCTGATGTTTGATTGACAGGACCATATGCATGTGGCTAAGAGTAGATGAATACACCGCAGTTGTTTTAACTCCTTAACGATGCAGGACGTATATTTACATCCTATGCCGGTTCCCGCAATATATGTGACCCTGTGTCAAATACCCCGTGTCACATCGGATCGGTCCCAACGGCCATCAACGACCATCAACGTTGGCCATGAACGGACATCACTGATCGCGGTGATGCCCTGTATTAACCCTTCAGACGCGGCGATCAAAGTTGACCACCATGTCTGAAGTGAAAGTATCCCGGCAGCTCAATCGGGCTGTTCAGGACCGCTGCAATTAAATCACGGCATCCCAAACATCTTACAGGACACCGGGGGGATCCCTACCTGCCTCCTTGGTGTCTGATCAGCGAATGACTGCTCCGTGACTGAGATCCAGGCAGGCGCCGATAACACTGATCAATGGCATGTTAATACACACCAGTGATCAGTGTAAAAGATCAGTGTGTGCAGTGTTATAGCCCCTGTGGGAGCTATAACACAGCAAAAAAAGTGAAAAAAAAAGTGTTAATAAAATGTGATTTAGCCCCTTCCCTAATAAAAGTATTAATCGCCCCCCTTTTCCCATAAATAAAACTGTAAATAAAAATAAACATGAGGTATCGCTGTGTGCTTAAATGTCCAAACTATAAAAATATATCATTAATTAAACTGCACGGTCAATGGCGTATACGAGAAAAAATTCCAAAGTCCTAAAAGCACAAAGTGGTCACTTTTTATACCATTAATAAATAAATAAAAAGTGATCAAAAAGTTTGATCAAAACAAAAAAGGTACCGCTAAAAACTTCAGATCACGGCGCAAGAAATGAGCCCTCATACCGCCCTGTAAAGTTAAAAAAGTTACAGGGGTCAGAAAATTAGAATTTTAAACGTATAAATGTTCCTGCATGTAGTTAGGATTTTTTTTCCAGAAGTGCGACAAAATCCAACCTATATAAATCGGGGATCATTGTAACCGTATGGACCCACAGAATTAAGATAAGGTGTCATTTTTACCGAAAAATCTACTGTGTACAAGCGGAAGCCCCCAAAAATTTGTCGCACAATGATTTTTTTTTTCCATTTTGCTGTGGATTTTTGTGTAAAATGACTAATTTCACTGCAAAATAGAATTGGTGGTGCAAAAAATAAGACATAATGTGGAATTTTAGGTGGGAAAGTGAAAGGGTTATGATTTTTAAACGGTGAGGAGGAAAAAATGAAAATGCAAAAACTGAAAAACTCTGAGTCTTTAAGGGGTTAAATTTAAGTGAGTTAAAATTATTGGAAAAAGGCCTATTGGATATTCTTAAATACATTTCTTGAATTAATTTATTAATTAATTTAATTCTTGGGAAATACTTCATAACATTGGATTTTTAATGGTGCCACGTCCATTATCACAAAATGAAAAAAGAAAATATATATTGATCAATATTCAATGACGGTGATGGACGGCGACTACGGAGAATCTAGGAATATAGCTGTATGTGTGTATATAGAGTGAAGGTAGGTACACGATGCTCAAAGAAATACAAAATAATGTTTGAAACTCAGAAAGGGTTAATAACAATTGGTCTTCTATGGAGGGAGATATCAGTATTTAATTCTATATCAAAGTATAGAAAGATAATTACATATTGGGCTATAAATCCATAGATTTCTGGAGGAGATGATTTCACGTGGTATTTTGAGTTATTGTAGGTTGTAGCGATTCTATTGTATTCTTCCTGTTATAAGTTACTTTTAATCTCTTATTTTATTCCAGTTATTTTTAAGAAATTTCAGGTTACATGATGGGTGTTCAATATAATCACAATGGATTTTGAGTTAATTAACCACATAATGTTGGTTCAATTATTAATTGTTCTTTGTTTGACATGTTCAGTATATGAATATTCATAAGGGAAATCATATGTGTTGTGTACGTCTTGTGTGTTGTATACGGTATTACACAAACAAATCTTCATGCTAACGAGTTCACATTGGTAAAAAGGTGGGGAATTATTTTATTCATTTTAATGGAGTAAATTATCTATTCCGCATAAGATCATGGAGCTGCAGAAGGTCACAGAGCTGCAGAAGGTCACGGAGCTGCAGAAGGTCACGGAGCTGCAGAAGTCACGGAGCTGCAGAAGGTCACGGAGCTGCAGAAGGTCACGGAGCTGCAGAAGGTCACGGAGCTGCAGAAGGTCACGGAGCTGCAGAAGGTAACGGAGCTGCAGAAGGTCACGGAGCTGCAGAAGGTCACGGAGCTGCAGAAGGTCACGGAGCTGCAGAAGGTAACGGAGCTGCAGAAGGTCACGGAGCTGCAGAAGGTCACGGAGCTGCAGAAGGTCACGGAGCTGCAGAAGGTCACGGAGCTGCAGAAGGTCACGGAGCTGCAGAAGGTCACGGAGCTGCAGAAGTCACGGAGCTGCAGAAGGTCACGGAGCTGCAGAAGTCACGGAGCTGCAGAAGGTCACGGAGCTGCAGAAGGTCACGGAGCTGCAGAAGGTCACGGAGCTGCAGAAGGTAACGGAGCTGCAGAAGGTCACGGAGCTGCAGAAGGTCACGGAGCTGCAGAAGGTCACGGAGCTGCAGAAGGTCACGGAGCTGCAGAAGTCACGGAGCTGCAGAAGGTCACGGAGCTGCAGAAGGTCACGGAGCTGCAGAAGGTCACGGAGCTGCAGAAGGTCACGGAGCTGCAGAAGGTGACGGAGCTGCAGAAGGTAACGGAGCTGCAGAAGGTCACGGAGCTGCAGAAGGTCACGGAGCTGCAGAAGGTCACGGAGCTGCAGAAGGTCACGGAGCTGCAGAAGGTCACGGAGCTGCAGAAGGTCACGGAGCTGCAGAAGTCACGGAGCTGCAGAAGGTCACGGAGCTGCAGAAGTCACGGAGCTGCAGAAGGTCACGGAGCTGCAGAAGGTCACGGAGCTGCAGAAGGTCACGGAGCTGCAGAAGGTAACGGAGCTGCAGAAGGTCACGGAGCTGCAGAAGGTCACGGAGCTGCAGAAGGTCACGGAGCTGCAGAAGGTCACGGAGCTGCAGAAGTCACGGAGCTGCAGAAGGTCACGGAGCTGCAGAAGGTCACGGAGCTGCAGAAGGTCACGGAGCTGCAGAAGGTCACGGAGCTGCAGAAGGTGACGGAGCTGCAGAAGGTCACGGAGCTGCATAAGGTCACGGAGCCGCAGAAGGTCACGGAGCCGCAGAAGGTCACGGAGCCGCAGAAGGTCACGGAGCCGCAGAAGGTCACAGAGCCGCAGAAGGTCACGGAGCTGCAGAAGGTCACGGAGCTGCAGAAGGTCACGGAGCTGCAGAAGGTCACGGAGCTGCAGAAGGTCACGGAGCTGCAGAAGTCACGGAGCTGCAGAAGGTCACGGAGCTGCAGAAGGTCACGGAGCTGCAGAAGGTCATGGAGCTGCAAAAGGTCACGGAGCTGCAGAAGGTCACGGAGCTGCAGAAGGTCATGGAGCTGCAGAAGGTGACGGAGCTGCAGAAGGTCACGGAGCTGCATAAGGTCATGGAGCCGCAGAAGGTCACGGAGCCGCAGAAGGTCACGGAGCCGCAGAAGGTCACGGAGCCGCAGAAGGTCACGGAGCCGCATAAGGTCACAGAGCTGCAGAAGGTCACGGAGCTGAAGAAGGTCACGGAGCTGCAGAAGGTCACGGAGCTGCAGAAGGTCACGGAGCTGCAGAAGGTCAAGGAGCTGCAGAAGGTCACGGAGCTGCAGAAGGTCACGGAGCTGCAGAAGGTCACGGAGCTGCAGAAGGTCACGGAGCTGCAGAAGGTCACGGAGCTGCAGAAGGTCACGGAGCTGCAGAAGGTGATGGAGCTGCAGAAGGTCACGGAGCTGCAGAAGGTCACGGAGCTGCATAAGGTCACGGAGCCGCAGAAGGTCACAGAGCTGCAGAAGGTCACGGAGCCGCAGAAGGTCATGGAGCTGCAGAAGGTCACAGAGCCGCAGAAGGTCACGGAGCCGCAGAAGGTCACGGAGCTGCAGAAGGTCACGGAGCCGCAGAAGGTCACGGAGCCGCATAAGGTCACGGAGCTGCAGAAGGTCACGGAGCTGCAGAAGGTCACGGAGCCGCATAAGGTCACGGAGCTGCAGAAGGTCATGGAGCTGCAGAAGGTCACGGAGCTGCAGAAGGTCACGGAACCGCATAAGGTCACGGAGATGCAGAAGGTCACGGAGCTGCAGAAGGTCACAGAGCCGCATAAGGTCACGGAGCCGCAGAAGGTCATGGAGCTGCAGAAGGTCACGGAGCCGCAGAAGGTCATGGAGCTGCAGAAGGTCACGGAGCCGCATAAGGTCACAGAGCTGCAGAAGGTCACGGAGCTGCATAAGGTCACAGAGCTGCAGAAGGTCACGGAGCCGCATAAGGTCACAGAGCTGCAGAAGGTCACGGAGCTGCATAAGGTCACGGAGCCGCAGAAGGTCACGGAGCCGCATAAGGTCACAGAGCTGCAGAAGGTCACGGAGCTGAAGAAGGTCACGGAGCTGCAGAAGGTCACGGAGCTGCAGAAGGTCACGGAGCTGCAGAAGGTCAAGGAGCTGCAGAAGGTCACGGAGCTGCAGAAGGTCACGGAGCTGCAGAAGGTCACGGAGCTGCAGAAGGTCACGGAGCTGCAGAAGGTCACGGAGCTGCAGAAGGTCACGGAGCTGCAGAAGGTCACGGAGCTGCAGAAGGTGATGGAGCTGCAGAAGGTCACGGAGCTGCAGAAGGTCACGGAGCTGCATAAGGTCACGGAGCCGCAGAAGGTCACAGAGCTGCAGAAGGTCACGGAGCCGCAGAAGGTCATGGAGCTGCAGAAGGTCACAGAGCCGCAGAAGGTCACGGAGCCGCAGAAGGTCACGGAGCTGCAGAAGGTCACGGAGCCGCAGAAGGTCACGGAGCCGCATAAGGTCACGGAGCTGCAGAAGGTCACGGAGCTGCAGAAGGTCACGGAGCCGCATAAGGTCACGGAGCTGCAGAAGGTCATGGAGCTGCAGAAGGTCACGGAGCTGCAGAAGGTCACGGAACCGCATAAGGTCACGGAGATGCAGAAGGTCACGGAGCTGCAGAAGGTCACAGAGCCGCATAAGGTCACGGAGCCGCAGAAGGTCATGGAGCTGCAGAAGGTCACGGAGCCGCAGAAGGTCATGGAGCTGCAGAAGGTCACGGAGCCGCATAAGGTCACAGAGCCGCATAAGGTCACGGAGCCACATAAGGTCACGGAGCCGCATAAGGTCACGGAGCTGCAGAAGGTCACGGAGCCGCATAAGATCACAGAGCTGCAGAAGGTCACGGAGCTGCATAAGGTCACAGAGCTGCAGAAGGTCACGGAGCCGCATAAGGTCACGGAGCTGCAGAAGGTCACGGAGCCGCATAAGGTCACGGAGCTCTCCAGATCTCATAAACTGAATTGAAAAACTCTGGTACTGGAAATGGTATTTTTTATACACACTTCTTCATTTGGGATAATAAAAAAATTGGGTAATAAAGATTATTTTAAAAGTTCGTATGTTAAAAGGAATTCATGAGTAATTAATAAAGGGTTTAAGGTTATATCTAATAAAGTATTTATCAATATGAAATAAAGATAAGATTGTTATGAGATATGCTTAGATAATGATATGACGACAGAAGAATAACTTATTTTTCAGACTTGTTCACTATTATATTATTGATATTTAAAATTCGAGGTCAGATGTTTGGTTCAAATATGAATAGTCACTGTATACTGTCTAGTATATGTATCATAATAATATTTCTAATGAGACTTATATTTAGGATTATAAAGGTGTATATGATATGATGTGGTATATTGTGATTCATATATTATAGGAATAGTTACCAATATTTGGGGTATAGATTAGGGAAAAGATTTTTGGTTTTTTGATAATTTTTTGCTATTTCCAAGTCAAGTGAGGATTCCAAATAAAACAAGAGATTGATATTGATATGTGATGGGATCCAGGTAAAACAGAAGGGAAATGGATACGTTTTTGGACAATTTGCTATTTGGATTGTTCTAACGTCATTACTGAGATGGAAAGGCGGAGTCAAGTAAAAGATGACCGTCGGCTGTTGTCTCAAGCAAGGAGCTAAGGAATGCATTGGCCGACATTTATCATTGTCTTTAGACTGGTTCTTGTGTCTACAAAAGGCGCAAAAAATGGGGAAAGCAGGGTTTATTTGCGCCTTTTGATTTACACATTTCTGCTGATTTTGAGTTGCAATCCATTGATTTTGGTGAAACACAGGACATGGAAGGGATTTATGAACTGAGCCTTTTTGTGAAAAGGTGCAAAAAAGCCACTGAAAAGTCTCTGAAACTACTCCAGCCCAGACTTAGATTTTTGGTATATGTGAAGAGGGAAATTTCAGTAAATGTGACCTGCACAAAATTTATCAAATACTCTGTGGTCATTTCATTAACTTGGTGCTCCTACACATTACAGCGCACAAAAAAAGGTGTTAAAAAATTATAAATGCTTCACTTACACCTACATGATAAATGCTTGACTTACACCTACAATGATAAATGCTTCACTTACACCTACAATGATAAATGCTTCACTTACACCTACAATGATAAATGCTTCACTTACACCTACAATGATAAATGCTTCACATACACCTACAATGATATATACATCACATACACTACAATGATATATACATCACATATACTACAATGATATATACATCACATACACTACAATGATATATACATCACATACACTACAATGATATATACATCACATACACTACAATGATATATACATCACATATACTACAATGATATATACATCACATACACTACAATGATATATACATCACATACACCTACAATGATATATACATCAAATACACCACAATTATATATACATCACATACACTACTGTTACGCCGAGCGCTCCGGGTCCCTGCTCCTCCCCGGAGCGCTCGCTACACTCTCCTCACTGCAGCGCTCCGGTCAGATCCACTGACCCGGGGCGCTGCGATACCGCCTCCAGCCGGGATGCGATTCGCGATGCGGGTAGCGCCCGCTCGCGATGCGCACCCCGGCTCCCGTACCTGACTCGCTCTCCGTCGGTCCTGTCCCGGCGCGCGCGGCCCCGCTCCCTAGGGCGCGCGCGCGACGGGTCTTTGCGATTTAAAGGGCCACTGCGCCGCTGATTGGCGCAGTGGTTCCAATTAGTGTGATCACCTGTGCACTTCCCTATATCACCTCACTTCCCCTGCACTTCCTTGCCGGATCTTGTTGCCATCGTGCCAGTGAAAGCGTTTCCTTGTGTGTTCCTAGCCTGTGTTCCAGACCTCCTGCCGTTGCCCCTGACTACGATCCTTGCTGCCTGCCCCGACCTTCTGCTACGTCCGACCTTGCTTCTGTCTACTCCCTTGTACCGCGCCTATCTTCAGCAGCCAGAGAGGTTGAGCCGTTGCTAGTGGATACGACCTGGTCACTACCGCCGCAGCAAGACCATCCCGCTTTGCGGCGGGCTCTGGTGAAAACCAGTAGTGACTTAGAACCGATCCACTAGCACGGTCCACGCCAATCCCTCTCTGGCACAGAGGATCCACTACCTGCCAGCCGGCATCGTGACAACTACAATGATAAATACATCACATATACTAAAATGATATATACATCACATACACCTACAATGATAAATGCTTCACTTACACCTACAATGATAAATGCTTCACACACACCTGCAATGATATATACATCACACATACCACAATGATATATACATCACGTACACCTACAATGATAAATGCTTCACTTACACCTACAATGATATATACATCACTTACACCTACAATGATAAATGCTTCACTTACACCTACAATGATAAATGCTTCACTTACACCTACAATGATAAATGCTTTACTTACACCTACATGATAAATGCTTCACTTACACCTACAATGATAAATGCTTCACTTACACCTACAATGATATATACATCACATACACTACAATGATATATACATCACATACACTACAATGATAAATGCTTCACATGTACATACAATGATATATACATCACATACACTACAATGATATATACATCACATACACCTACAATGAAATATACATCACATACACTACAATGATATATACATCACATACACTACAATGATATATACATCACTTACACCTACAATGATATATACATCACATACACTACAATGATATATACATCACTTGCACCTACAATTATATATACATTACATACACTACAATGATATATACATCACATACACCACAATGATATATACATCACATACACTACAATGATATATACATCACATACACTACAATGATATATACATCACTTACACCTACAATGATATATACATCACATACACTACAATGATATATACATCACATACACTACAATGATATATACATCACATACACCTACAATGATATATACATCACATACACTACAATGATATATACATCACATACACCACAATGATATATACATCACATACACTACAATGATATATACATCACATACACTACAATGATATATACATCACTTACACCTACAATGATATATACATCACATATACTACAATGATATATACATCACTTACACCTACAATGATATATACATCACATACACTACAATGATATATACATCACATACACTACAATGATATATACATCACATACACTACAATGATATATACATCACATACACTACAATGATATATACATAACATACACTACAATGATATATACATCACATATACTACAATGATATATACATCACATACACCTACAATGATATATACATCACATACACCACAATGATATATACATCACATACACTACAATGATATATACATCACATACACTACAATGATATATACATCACATACACTACAATGATATATACATCACATACACTACAATGATATATACATCACATACACTACAATGATATATACATCACATACACTACAATGATATATATACATCACTTACACTAAAATGATAAATGCTTCACTTACACCTACAATGATAAATGCTTCACTTACACCTACAATGATAAATGCTTCACTTACACCTAAAATGATAAATGCTTCACTTACACCTACAAAGAAAAATACTTCACTTACACCTATATTGAAAAATACTTCACTTACACCTACAATGAAAAATACAGCACATACACCTACAATGATAAATGCTTCACTTACACCTACAATGAAAAATACTTCACTTACACCTACAATGATAAATGCTTTACTTACACCTACAATGATAAATGCTTTACTTACACCTACAATGATAAATGCTTTACTTACACCTACAATGATAAATACTTTACTTACACCTACAATGATAAATACTTCACATACACCTACAATAATAAATGCTTCACATACACCACAATAATAAATACTTCACTTTCACCTACAACGATAAATGCTTCACTTACATCTACAATGATAAATGCGTCACTTGCACCTAAAATGATAAATACCGTATATACTCGAGTATAAGCCGACCCGAGTATAAGCCGAGACCCCTAATTTCAACCCAAAATCCCAGGAAAAGTTATTGACTCGAGTATAAGCCTAGGGTGGGAAATACCTCATCCCCCCCTGTCATCATCCAGACCCGTCATTAACATCCTCATCATCCCCTTGTCATCATCCCACACATCCCCCCTTCATCATCCCCTTGTCATCATCCCACACATCCCCTTATTATCCCACACATCCCCCCTTCATCATCCCCTTGTCATCATCCCACACATCCCCTTATCATCCCACACATCCCCCCTTCATCATCCCCTTGTCATCATCCCACACATCCCCTTATCCCACACATCCCCCCTTCATCATCCCCTTGTCATCATCCCACACATCCCCTTATCCCACACATCCCCCCTTCATCATCCCCTTGTCATCATCCCACACATCCCCCCTTCATCATCCCCTTGTCATCATCCCACACATCCCCCCTTCATCATCCCCTTGTAATCATCCCACACCCCCCCCCCTTCATCATCCCCACCCCCCTTCATCATCCCCACACCCCCCCCCCCCTTCATCATCCTCTTCTCATCATTCGCCCTCAGTGGTCTTCAACCTGCGGACCTCCAGAGGTTTCAAAACTACAACTCCCAGCAAGCCCGGGCAGCCATCGGCTGTCCGGGCTTGCTGGGAGTTGTAGTTTTGAAACCTCCGGAGGTCCGCAGGTTGAAGACCACTGCGGCCTTCAACATGCGGACCTCCAGAGGTTTCAAAACTACAACTCCCAGCAAGCCCGGGCAGCCATCGGCTGTCCGGGCTTGCTGGGAGTTGTAGTTTTGAAACCTCCGGAGGTCCGCAGGTTGAAGACCACCGCGGCCTTCAACATCATCCAGCCCCCTCTCACCCCCTTTAGTTCTGAGTACTCACCTCCGCTCGGCGCTGGTCCGGTCCTGCAGGGCTGTCCGGTAAGGAGGTGGTCCGGTGAGGAGGTGGTCCGGGCTGCTATCTTCACCGGGGGCGCCTCTTCTCCGCGCTTCCGGCCCGGAATAGAGCCGTTGCCTAGACAACGACGCATCTGCGTCGTTGTCAAGGCAACGTGACTATTCTGAGGCCGGGCCCGAAGCGCTTAGAAGAGGCCTCCCCGGTGAAGATAGCAGCCCGGACCACCTCCTCACCGGACCACCTCCTTACCGGACAGCCCTGCAGGACCGGACCAGCGCCGAGCGGAGGTGAGTACTCAGAACTAAAGGGGGTGAGAGGGGGCTGGATGATGTTGAAGGCCGCAGTGGTCTTCAACCTGCGGACCTCCGGAGGTTTCAAAACTACAACTCCCAGCAAGCCCGGACAGCCGATGGCTGCCCTGGCTTGCTGTGAGTTGTAGTTTTGAAACCTCTGGAAGTCCGCAGGTTGAAGACCACTGCGGGTGGGGGAGTTCACTCGAGTATAAGCCGAGGGGGGTGTTTTCAGCACGAAAAATCGTGCTGAAAAACTCGGCTTATACTCGAGTATATACGGTACTTCACTTACTCCTACAATGATAAATGCTCCACTTACACCTACAATGATAAATGCTTCACGTACACCTACAATGATAAATGCTTCACTTACACCTACAATGATAAATGCTTTACAAACACCTATAATGATAAATGCTTCACTTACACGTACAATGATAAATGCTTCACTTACACCTAAAATGATAAATGCTTTACATACACCTACAATGATAAATGCTTCACCTACACGTACAATGATAAATGCTTCACTTACACCTAAAATGATAAATGTTTCACTTACACGTACAATGATAAATGCTTCACTTACACTACAATGCTAAATACTTCACTTACACCTAGAATGATAAATGCTTCACTTACTCCTACAATGATGAATGCTTTACTTACTCCTACAATGATAAATGCTTCACGTACACCTACAATGATAAATTTTTCACATACACCTACAATGATAAATGCTTCACTTACACCTACAATGATAAATGCTTCACGTACACCTACAATGATAAATGCTTCACTTACACCTAAAATGATAAATGCTTCACTTACACCTACAATGATAAATGTTGGCCATTGTTTCTACAAACTGGACTAAGAATTCTGAGTCCAGGAGCCAAAGGCGAAGAAAGTGTTTGCTTGTCCCAAAGTAAAATGTTGCAAGAGTTGCGGTGTGCAGAATGGACTGTTTCCTAATGACATAATCACCAGCTAAGAGAACTAAGAGAGTGCAGTAACAAGAGAGTGCAGGAACTAAGAGAGTGCAGGAACTAAGAGAGTGCAGAAACAAGAGAGTGCAGGAACAAGAGAGTGCAGGACCTAAGAGAGTGCAGAGAGTGCAGGAACAAGAGAGTGCAGGAACTAAGAGAGCGCAGGAACAAGAGAGTGAAGGAACTAGAGAGTGCAGGAACTAAGAGAGCACAGGAACTAAGAGAGTGCAGGAACTAAGAGAGTGCAGAAACAAGAGAGTGCAGGAACAAGAGAGTGCAGGAACTAAGAGAGTGCAGAGAGTGCAGGAACAAGAGAGTGCAGGAGCTAAGAGAGCGCAGGAACAAGAGAGTGAAGGAACTAAGAGAGTGCAGGAACTAAGAGAGCGCAGGAACTAAGAGAGTGCAGGAACTAAGAGAGTGCAGGAACTAAGAGAGTGCAGAAACAAGAGAGTGCAGGAACACGAGAGTGCAGGAACTAAGAGAGTGCAGAGAGTGCAGGAACAAGAGAGTGCAGGAACTAAGAGAGCGCAGGAACAAGAGAGTGAAGGAACTAGAGAGTGCAGGTACTAAGAGAGTGCAGGAACTAAGAGAGTGCAGGAACTAAGAGAGCGCAGGAACTAAGAGAGTGCAGGAACTAAGAGAGTGCAGGAACTAAGAGAGTGCGGGAACAAGAGAGTGCAGGAACAAGAGAGTGCACAGAGTGCAGGAACAAGAGAGTGCAGGAACTAAGAGAGTGCAGAAACAAGAGAGTGCAGGAACAAGAGAGTGCAGGAACTAAGAGAGTGCAGAGAGTGCAGGAACAAGAGAGTGCAGGAACTAAGAGAGCGCAGGAACAAGAGAGTGCAGGAAAAAGAGAGTGCAGAGAGTGCAGGAACAAGAGAGTGCAGGAACTAAGAGAGTGCAGGAACAAGAGAGTGCGGGAACTAAGAGAGCGCAGGAACTAAGAGAGTGCAGGAACTAAGAGAGTGCGGGAACTAAGAGAGTGCAGGAACAAGAGAGTGCAGGAACTAAGAGAGTGCAGGAACTAAGAGAGTGCAGAAACAAGAGAGTGCAGGAACAAGAGAGTGCAGGAACTAAGAGAGTGCAGAGAGTGCAGAAACAAGAGAGTGCAGGAACTAAGAGAGCGCAGGAACAAGAGAGTGAAGGAACTAGAGAGTGCAGGAACTAAGAGAGCACAGGAACTAAGAGAGTGCAGGAACTAAGAGAGTGCAGAAACAAGAGAGTGCAGGAACAAGAGAGTGCAGGAACTAAGAGAGTGCAGAGAGTGCAGGAACAAGAGAGTGCAGGAGCTAAGAGAGCGCAGGAACAAGAGAGTGAAGGAACTAAGAGAGTGCAGGAACTAAGAGAGCGCAGGAACTAAGAGAGTGCAGGAACTAAGAGAGTGCAGGAACTAAGAGAGTGCAGAAACAAGAGAGTGCAGGAACAAGAGAGTGCAGGAACTAAGAGAGTGCAGAGAGTGCAGGAACAAGAGAGAGCAGGAACTAAGAGAGCGCAGGAACAAGAGAGTGAAGGAACTAGAGAGTGCAGGTACTAAGAGAGCGCAGGAACTAAGAGAGCGCAGGAACTAAGAGAGTGCAGGAACTAAGAGAGTGCAGGAACTAAGAGAGTGTGGGAACTAAGAGAGTGCAGGAACAAGAGAGTGCAGGAACAAGAGAGTGCACAGAGTGCAGGAACAAGAGAGTGCAGGAACTAAGAGAGTGCAGAAACAAGAGAGTGCAGGAACAAGAGAGTGCAGGAACTAAGAGAGTGCAGAGAGTGCAGGAACAAGAGAGTGCAGGAACTAAGAGAGCGCAGGAACAAGAGAGTGCAGGAAAAAGAGAGTGCAGAGAGTGCAGGAACAAGAGAGTGCAGGAACTAAGAGAGTGCAGAGAGTGCAGGAACAAGAGAGTGCAGGAACTAAGGGAGTGCAGGAACAAGAGAGTGCAGGAACTAAGAGAGCGCAGGAACTAAGAGAGTGCAGGAACTATGAGAGTGCAGGAACTAAGAGAGTGCAGGAACTAAGAGAGTGCAGGAACAAGAGAGTGCAGAAACTAAGAGAGTGCAGGAACAAGAGAGTGCAGGGACAAGAGAGTGCAGGAACTAAAAGAGTGCAGGAACTAAGAGAGTGCGGGAACTAAGAGAGTGCGGGAACTAAGAGAGTGCGGGAACTAAGAGAGTGCGGGAACTAAGAGAGCGCAGGAACTAAGAGAGTGCAGGAACTAAGAGAGGGCAGGAACTAAGAGAGCGCAGGAACTAAGAGAGTGCAGGAACTATGAGAGTGCAGGAACTAAGAGAGTGCAGGAACTAAGAGAGTGCAGGAACAAGAGAGTGCAGAAACTAAGAGAGTGCAGAAACAAGAGAGTGCAGGAACAAGAGAGTGCAGGAACTAAGAGAGCGCAGGAACTATAAGAGTGCGGGAACTAAGAGAGTGCGGGAACTAAGAGAGTGCGGGAACTAAAAGAGCGCAGGAACTAAGAGAGCGCAGGAACTAAGAGAGAGCAGGAACTAAGAGAGTGCAGGAACAAGAGAGTGCAGGAACTAAGAGAGTGTGGGAACTAAGAGAGTGCAGGAACTAAGAGAGTGCAGGAACAAGAGAGTGCAGGAACTAAGAGAGTGCAGGAACAAGAGAGTGCAGGAACAAGAGAGTGCAGGAACTAAGGGAGTGCAGGAATTAAGAGAGTGCAGGAACTAAGAGAGTGCAGGAACTAGAGAGTGCAGGAACTAAGAGAGTGCGGGAACTAAGATAGTGCGGGAACTAAGAGAGTGCAGGAACAAGAGAGTGCAGGAACTAAGAGAGTGCAGGAACAAGAGAGTGCAGGAACTAAGAGTGTGCAGGAATTAAGAGAGTGCAGGAACAAGTGAGTGCAGAAACTAAGAAAGTGCGGGAACTAAGAGAGTGCGGGAACTAAGAGAGTGCAGGAACAAGAGAGTGCAGGAACTAAGAGAGTGCAGGAACTAAGAGAGTGCAGGAACAAGTGAGTGAAGGAACTAGAGAGTGCAGGAACTAAGAGTGCAGGAACAAGAGAGTGAAGGAACTAGAGAGTGCAGGAACTAAGAGAGTGCAGGAACAAGAGAGTGCAGGAACTAAGAGAGTGCAGGAACAAGAGAGTGCAGGAACTAAGAGAGTGCAGGAACAAGAGAGTGCAGGAACAAGAGAGTGCAGGAACTAAGAGAGTGCAGGAACAAGAGAGTGCAGGAACTAAGAGAGTGCAGGAACAAGAGAGTGCAGGAACTAAGAGAGCTAACAGATTACAGCCCCTTATATACTAAGGGGCTGGACTATAGGAAGGTCACATGACCAAGGAAGGTCCTATACATTTTATACAAACAATAGATACACATAATGAATTATAGAATCGCGTTCTCTCTCCATGGTGACCGTCTCATAAACGACCGGTATAAACACCATCTTTTGGGGGTCTAGTTGTGCCTCTGTTTGGCCCTGATAGGTAAATAGGGATCTTTACTGTAGGGTTTGGGACCCTTGTTGGGCTCCACAGTCCTAACACCCCAGTGCACGTACCTCCACCCAAATTATTGGCCTTCCCAACCGGTACGTGTGTAGCTGAGATTTTACCAACAAATCCCCAACTCCGCGGCCCCCAAGGGACCCCCCCCCCCCCCATTGCGAGAGATGAAGGGCCAAGAATGGGCCGAAGGCGACCAGAACTGGTTGTTGTTAGAAGTCACGGGTCACTATATCTGCTTCTATGGAAGAACAATCTTCACAGAGACCCTGACATGATGGAAACGGGCGAAGACATTGATGGTTTATACAATATTCTCACTTCACCAAGATGGCGGACAGCGGGAGTGTCAAGTCCCACAATGAGGGGGGGGGGGGGGAGAATATGGAGGCCGGGAGGGGAGAATATGGAGGCCGGGAGGGGAGAACATGGACGCCAAGAGGGGAGATCATGGAGGTCGGGAGGAGAGAACATGGAGGACGGGAGGGGAGAATATGGAGGACGGGAGGGGAGAATATGGAGGCCGGGAGGGGAGAATATGGAGGCCGGGAGGGGAGAACATGGACGCCGAGAGGGGAGATCATGGAGGTCGGGAGGAGAGAACATGGAGGACGGGAGGGGAGAATATGGAGGACGGGAGGGGAGAATATGGAGGCCGGGAGGGGAGAACATGGACGCCGAGAGGGGAGAACATGGAGGTCGGGAGGAGAGAACATGGAGGACGGGAGGGGAGAATATGGGGGACGGGAGGGGAGAATATGGGGGACGGGAGGGGAGGGAGAATATGGAGGCCGGGAGGGGAGGGAGAATATGGAGGCCGGGAGGGGAGGGAGAATATGGAGGCCGGGAGGGGAGGGAGAATATGGGGGACGGGAGGGGAGGGAGAATATGGGGGACGGGAGGGGAGGGAGAATATGGAGGCCGGGAGGGGAGGGAGAATATGGAGGCCGGGAGGGGAGGGAGAATATGGAGGCCGGGAGGGGAGAATATGGAGGACGGGAGGGGAGAATATGGAGGACGGGAGGGGAGAATATGGAGGACGGGAGGGGAGAATATGGAGGACGGGAGGGGAGAATATGGAGGCCGGGAGGGGAGAATATGGGGGACGGGAGGGGAGGGAGAATATGGGGGACGGGAGGGGAGGGAGAATATGGAGGCCGGGAGGGGAGGGAGAATATGGAGGCCGGGAGGGGAGGGAGAATATGGAGGCCGGGAGGGGAGGGAGAATATGGAGGCTGGGAGGGAAGAATATGGAGGCCGGGAGGGAAGAGTATGGAGGCCAGGAGGGAAGAATATGGAGGCCGGGAGGGAAGAGTATGGAGGCCGGGAGGGGGAGAATATGGAGGACGGGAGGGAAGAATATGGAGGCCGGGAGGGAAGAATATGGAGGCCGGGAGGGGAGAATATGGAGGCCGGGAGGGGAGAATATGGAGGCCGGGAGGGGAGAATATGGAGGCCGGGAGGGAAGAATATGGAGGCCGGGATGGGAGAATATGGAGGCCTGGAGGGGAGAATATGGAGGCCGGGAGGGGAGAATATGGAGGCCTGGAGGGGAGAATATGGAGGCCGGGAGGGAAGAATATGGAGGCCGGGAGGGAAGAATATGGAGGCCGGGAGGGGAGAATATGGAGGACGGGAGGGAAGAATATGGAGGCCGGGAGGGGAGAATATGGAGAACGGGAGGGGAGAATATGGAGGCCGGGAAGGGAGAACATGGAGGCCGGGAGGGGAGAATATGGAGGCCAGGAGGGAAGAATATGGAGGCCTGGAGGGGAGAATATGGAGGCCGGGAGGGGAGAATATGGAGGCCTGGAGGGGAGAATATGGAGCCCGGGAGGGAAGAATATGGAGGCCGGGAGGGGAGAATATGGAGGCCGGGAGGGAAGAGTATGGAGGCCGGGAGGGAAGAATATGGAGGCCGGGAGGGGAGAATATGGAGGCCGGGAGGGGAGAATATGGAGGCCGGGAGGGGAGAATATGGAGGCCGGGAGGAAGAATATAGAGGCCGGGAGGGGAAGGGGGGGGGGAGAAAATGGAGGCCGGGAGGGGAGAATATGGAGGCCGGGAGGAAAGAATGTGGAGGCCGGGAGGAAGAATATAGAGGGCAGGAGGGGAGAATATGGAGGCCGGGAGGGGAGAATATAGAGGCCGGGAAGGGAGGGGGAAGGGGAAAATGACAAAGAGGGGGAAGGCGGAGTTTAAAATAGATACTAGAGGTTTGTGGTTATAGAACTTGGGACTTTTTAGATAGTTGTTTGAGAGTCTTTTCTGGTGTACAAAATGTGTGGAGGATAGATAATAATCAGAGACAAGAGCTTCGGAGGATAGATTCCCTAGGCAGGGATATAGATGGTAATATTATATAGGCAGTGATATAGATGGTAATATTATATAGGCAGTGATATAGATGGTAATATTATATAGGCAGTGATATAGATGTAATATTATATAGGCAGTGATATAGATGTAATATTATATAGGCAGTGATATAGATGGTAATATTATATAGGCAGTGATATAGATGTAATATTATATAGGCAGTGATATAGATGTAATATTATATAGGCAGTGATATAGATGTAATATTATATAGGCAGTGATATAGATGTAATATTATATAGGCAGTGATATAGATGTAATATTATATAGGCAGTGATATAGATGGTAATATTATATAGGCAGTGATATAGATGGTAATATTATATAGGCAGTGATATAGATGTAATATTATATAGGCAGTGATATAGATGTAATATTATATAGGCAGTGATATAGATGGTAATATTATATAGGCAGTGATATAGATGTAATATTATATAGGCAGTGATATAGATGTAATATTATATAGGCAGTGATATAGATGTAATATTATATAGGCAGTGGTATAGATGGTAATATTATATAGGCAGTGATATAGATGTAATATTATATAGGCAGGGATATAGATGGAAATATTATATAGGCAGTGATATAGATGTAATATTATATAGGCAGTGATATAGATGGTAATATTATATAGGTAGTGATATAGATGTAATATTATATAGGCAGGGATATAGATGGAAATATTATATAGGTAGTGATATAGATGTAATATTATATAGGCAGTGATATAGATGTAATATTATATAGGCAGGGATATAGATGGAAATATTATATAGGCAGTGATATAGATGTAATATTATATAGGCAGTGATATAGATGGTAATATTATATAGGTAGTGATATAGATGGTAATATTATATAGGCAGTGATATTGATGGTAATATTATATAGGCAGTGATATAGATGTAATATTATATAGGCAGGGATATAGATGGAAATATTATATAGGCAGTGATATAGATGTAATATTATATAGGCAGGGATATAGATGGAAATATTATATAGGCAGTGATATAGATGTAATATTATATAGGCAGGGATATAGATGGAAATATTATATAGGCAGTGATATAGATGTAATATTATATAGGCAGGGATATAGATGGAAATATTATATAGGCAGTGATATAGATGGTAATATTATATAGGCAGTGATATAGATGGTAATATTATACAGGCAGTGATATAGATGTAATATTATATAGGCAGGGATATAGATGTAATATTATATAGGCAGTGATATAGATGGTAATATTATATAGGCAGTGATATAGATGGTAATATTATATAGGCAGTGATATAGATGTAATATTATATAGGCAGTGATATAGAGGGTAATATTATATAGGCAGTGATATAGATGGTAATATTATATAGGTAGTGATATAGATGGTAATATTATATAGGCAGTGATATAGATGGTAATATTATATAGGCAGTGATATAGATGGTAATATTATATAGGCAGTGATATAGATGGAATATTATATAGGCAGTGATATAGAGGGTAATATTATATAGGTAGTGATATAAATGGTAATATTATATAGGCAGTGATATAGATGGTAATATTATATAGGCAGTGATATAGATGTAATATTATATAGGCAGTGATATAGATGTAATATTATATAGGCAGTGATATAGAGGGTAATATTATATAGGCAGTGATATAGATGGTAATATTATATAGGCAGTGATATAGATGTAATATTATATAGGTAGTGATATAGATGTAATATTATATAGGCAGTGATATAGATGGTAATATTATATAGGCAGTGATATAGATGGTAATATTATATAGATAGTGATATAGATGGTAATATTATATAGGCAGTGATATAGATGGTAATATTATATAGGCAGTGATATAGATGGAAATATTATATAGGCAGTGATATAGATGGTAATATTATATAGGCTGGGATATAGATGGTAATATTATATAGGCAGGGATATAGATGGTAATATTATATAGGCAGTGATATAGATGGTAATATTATATAGGCAGGGATATAGATGGTAATGTTATATAGGCAGTGATATAGATGGTAGTGTTATATAGGCAGTGATATAGATGTAATATTATAAAGGCAGTGATATAGATGGTAATATTATATAGGCAGTGATATAGATGGTAATATTGTATAGGCAGTGATATAGATGGTAATGTTATATAGGCAGTGATATAGATGGTAATATTATATAGGCAGTGATATAGATGGTAATATTATAAAGGCAGTGATATAGATGGTAATGTTATATAGGCAGTGATATAGATGGTAATCTTATATAGGCAGTGATATAGATGTAATATTATATAGGCAGGGATATAGATGGTAATATTATATAGGTAGTGATATAGATGGTAATATTATATAGGCAGTGATATAGATGGTAATATTATATAGGCTGGGATATAGATGGTAATATTATATAGGCAGTGATATAGATGTAATATTATATAGGCAGTGATATAGATGTAATATTATATAGGCAGCGATATACATGTAATATTATATAGGCAGTGATATAGATGGTAATATTATATAGGCAGTGATATAGATGGAAATATTATATAGGCAGTGATATAGATGTAATATTATATAGGCAGTGATATAGATGGTAATATTATATAGGTAGTGATATAGATGTAATATTATATAGGCAGGGATATAGATGGAAATATTATATAGGTAGTGATATAGATGTAATATTATATAGGCAGTGATATAGATGTAATATTATATAGGCAGGGATATAGATGGAAATATTATATAGGCAGTGATATAGATGTAATATTATATAGGCAGTGATATAGATGGTAATATTATATAGGTAGTGATATAGATGGTAATATTATATAGGCAGTGATATAGATGGAAATATTATATAGGCAGTGATATAGATGTAATATTATATAGGCAGGGATATAGATGGAAATATTATATAGGCAGTGATATAGATGTAATATTATATAGGCAGGGATATAGATGGAAATATTATATAGGCAGTGATATAGATGTAATATTATATAGGCAGGGATATAGATGGAAATATTATATAGGCAGTGATATAGATGGTAATATTATATAGGCAGTGATATAGATGGTAATATTATACAGGCAGTGATATAGATGTAATATTATATAGGCAGGGATATAGATGTAATATTATATAGGCAGTGATATAGATGGTAATATTATATAGGCAGTGATATAGATGGTAATATTATATAGGCAGTGATATAGATGTAATATTATATAGGCAGTGATATAGAGGGTAATATTATATAGGCAGTGATATAGATGGTAATATTATATAGGTAGTGATATAGATGGTAATATTATATAGGCAGTGATATAGATGGTAATATTATATAGGCAGTGATATAGATGGTAATATTATATAGGCAGTGATATAGATGGAATATTATATAGGCAGTGATATAGAGGGTAATATTATATAGGTAGTGATATAAATGGTAATATTATATAGGCAGTGATATAGATGGTAATATTATATAGGCAGTGATATAGATGTAATATTATATAGGCAGTGATATAGATGTAATATTATATAGGCAGTGATATAGAGGGTAATATTATATAGGCAGTGATATAGATGGTAATATTATATAGGCAGTGATATAGATGTAATATTATATAGGTAGTGATATAGATGTAATATTATATAGGCAGTGATATAGATGGTAATATTATATAGGCAGTGATATAGATGGTAATATTATATAGATAGTGATATAGATGGTAATATTATATAGGCAGTGATATAGATGGTAATATTATATAGGCAGTGATATAGATGGAAATATTATATAGGCAGTGATATAGATGGTAATATTATATAGGCAGTGATATAGATGGTAATATTATATAGGCTGGGATATAGATGTAATATTATATAGGCAGTGATATAGATGGTAATATTATATAGGTAGTGATATAGATGGTAATATTATATAGGCAGTGATATAGATGGAAATATTATATAGGCAGTGATATAGATGTAATATTATATAGGCAGGGATATAGATGGAAATATTATATAGGCAGTGATATAGATGTAATATTATATAGGCAGGGATATAGATGGAAATATTATATAGGCAGTGATATAGATGTAATATTATATAGGCAGGGATATAGATGGAAATATTATATAGGCAGTGATATAGATGGTAATATTATATAGGCAGTGATATAGATGGTAATATTATACAGGCAGTGATATAGATGTAATATTATATAGGCAGGGATATAGATGTAATATTATATAGGCAGTGATATAGATGGTAATATTATATAGGCAGTGATATAGATGGTAATATTATATAGGCAGTGATATAGATGTAATATTATATAGGCAGTGATATAGAGGGTAATATTATATAGGCAGTGATATAGATGGTAATATTATATAGGTAGTGATATAGATGGTAATATTATATAGGCAGTGATATAGATGGTAATATTATATAGGCAGTGATATAGATGGTAATATTATATAGGCAGTGATATAGATGGAATATTATATAGGCAGTGATATAGAGGGTAATATTATATAGGTAGTGATATAAATGGTAATATTATATAGGCAGTGATATAGATGGTAATATTATATAGGCAGTGATATAGATGTAATATTATATAGGCAGTGATATAGATGTAATATTATATAGGCAGTGATATAGAGGGTAATATTATATAGGCAGTGATATAGATGGTAATATTATATAGGCAGTGATATAGATGTAATATTATATAGGTAGTGATATAGATGTAATATTATATAGGCAGTGATATAGATGGTAATATTATATAGGCAGTGATATAGATGGTAATATTATATAGATAGTGATATAGATGGTAATATTATATAGGCAGTGATATAGATGGTAATATTATATAGGCAGTGATATAGATGGAAATATTATATAGGCAGTGATATAGATGGTAATATTATATAGGCAGTGATATAGATGGTAATATTATATAGGCTGGGATATAGATGGTAATATTATATAGGCAGGGATATAGATGGTAATATTATATAGGCAGTGATATAGATGGTAATATTATATAGGCAGGGATATAGATGGTAATGTTATATAGGCAGTGATATAGATGGTAGTGTTATATAGGCAGTGATATAGATGTAATATTATAAAGGCAGTGATATAGATGGTAATATTATATAGGCAGTGATATAGATGGTAATATTGTATAGGCAGTGATATAGATGGTAATGTTATATAGGCAGTGATATAGATGGTAATATTATATAGGCAGTGATATAGATGGTAATATTATAAAGGCAGTGATATAGATGGTAATGTTATATAGGCAGTGATATAGATGGTAATCTTATATAGGCAGTGATATAGATGTAATATTATATAGGCAGGGATATAGATGGTAATATTATATAGGTAGTGATATAGATGGTAATATTATATAGGCAGTGATATAGATGGTAATATTATATAGGCTGGGATATAGATGGTAATATTATATAGGCAGTGATATAGATGTAATATTATATAGGCAGTGATATAGATGTAATATTATATAGGCAGCGATATACATGTAATATTATATAGGCAGTGATATAGATGGTAATATTATATAGGCAGGGATATAGATGGTAATGTTATATAGGCAGTGATATAGATGGTAGTGTTATATAGTCAGTGATATAGATGGTAATATTATATAGGCAGTGATATAGATGTAAAATTATAAAGGCAGTGATATAGATGGTAATATTATATAGGCAGTGATATAGATGGTAATATTATATAGGCAGTGATATAGATAATAATATAAAATTGGTCAGTGATATAGATGGTAATATTATATAGGCTGGGATATAGATGGTAATATTATATAGGCAGGGATATAGATGGTAATATTATATAGGCAGTGATATAGATGGTAATATTATATAGGCAGGGATATAGATGGTAATGTTATATAGGCAGTGATATAGATGGTAGTGTTATATAGGCAGTGATATAGATGGTAATATTATATAGGCAGTGATATAGATGTAATATTATAAAGACAGTGATATAGATGGTAATATTATATAGGCAGTGATATAGATGGTAGTGTTATATAGGCAGGGATATAGATGGTAATATTATATAGGCAGTGATATAGATGGTAATATTATATAGGCAGTGATATAGATGGTAATATTATATAGGCAGTGATATAGATGGTAATATTATATAGGCAGGGATATAGATGTTAATATTATATAGGCAGTGATATAGATGGTAATATTATATGGGCAGTGATATAGATGGTAATATTATATAGGCAAGGATATAGATGGTAATATTATATAGGCAGTGATATAGATGGTAATATTATATAGGCAGTGATATAGATGGTAATATTATATAGGCAGTGATATAGATGGTAATATTATATAGGCAGTGATATAGATGGTAATATTATATAGGCAGTGATATAGATGGTAGTGTTATATAGGCAGTGATATAGATGGTAATATTATATAGGCAGTGATATAGATGTAATATTATAAAGGCAGTGATATAGATGGTAATATTATATAGGCAGTGATATAGATGGTAGTGTTATATAGGCAGGGATATAGATGGTAATATTATATAGGCAGTGATATAGATGGTAATATTATATAGGCAGTGATATAGATGGTAATATTATATAGGCAGGGATATAGATGTTAATATTATATAGGCAGTGATATAGATGGTAATATTATATAGGCAGTGATATAGATGGTAATATTGTATAGGCAGTGATATAGATGGTAATATTATATAGGCAGTGATATAGATGGTAATATTATATAGGAAGTGATATAGATGGTAATATTATATAGGCAGTGATATAGATGGTAATATTATATAGGCAGTGACATAGATGGTAATATTATATAGGCAGTGATATAGATGGTAATATTATATAGGCAGGGATATAGATGTTAATATTATATAGACAGTGATATAGATGGTAATATTATATAGGCAGTGATATAGATGGTAATATTATATAGGCAGTGATATAGATGGTAATATTATATAGGCAGTGATATAGATGGTAATATTATATAGGCAGTAATATAGATGATAATATATATGCAGTGATATAGATTGTAATATTATATAGGCAATGATATAGATGTAATATTATATAGGCAGTGATATAGATGGTAATATTATATAGGCAATGACATAGATGGTTATATTATATAGGCAGTGATATAGATGGTAAAATTATATAGGTAGGGATATAGATGTTAATATTATATAGGCAGTGATATAGATGGTAATATTATATAGGCAGTGATATAGATGGTAATATTATATAGGCAGTGATATAGATGGTAATATTGTATAGGCAGTGATATAGATTGTAATATTATATAGGAAATGATATAGATGGTAATATTATATAGGCAGTGATATAGATGGTAATATTATATAGGCAATGATATAGATGTAATATTATATAGGCAGTGATATAGATGGTAATATTATATAGGCAATGATATAGATGGTAATATTATATAGGCAGTGATATAGATGTAATATTATATAGGCAGTGATATAAATGATAATATTATATACGCAGTGATATAGATGGTAATATTATATAGGCAGTGATATAGATGTAATATTATATAGGCAGTGATATAGATGTAATATTATATAGACAGTGATATAGATGGTAATATTATATAGGCAGTGATATAGATGATAATATTATATAGGCAGTGATATAGATGATAATATTATATACGCAGTGATATAGATGGTAATATTATATAGGCAGTGATATAGATGTAATATTATCTAGGCAGTGATATAGATGTTAATATTATATAGGCAGGGAATTAGATGTTAATATTATATAGGCAGTGATATAGATGGTAATATTATATAGGCAATGATATAGATGTAATATTATATAGGCAGGGATATAGATGGTAATATTATATAGGTAGTGATATAGATGGTAATATTATATAGGCAGTGATATAGATGGTAATATTATATAGGCAATGACATAGATGATAATATTATATAGGCAGGGATATAGATGGTAATATTATATAGGCAGTGATATAGATGGTAATATTATATAGGCAGGGATATAGATGTTAATATTATATAGGCAGTGATATAGATGGTAATATTATATAGGCAATGATATAGATGGTAATATTATATAGGCAGTGATATAGATGGTAATATTATATAGGCAATGATATAGATGGTAATATTATATAGGCAGTGATATAGATGTAATATTATATAGGCAGTGATATAGATGGTAATATTATATAGGCAGTGATATAGATGTAATATTATATAGGCAGTGATATAGATGATAATATTATATACACAGTGATATAGATGGTAATATTATATAGGCAGTGATATAGATGGTAATATTATATATTCTGTGATAAAGATGGTAATATTATATAGGCAGTGATATAGTTGATAATATTATATAGGCAGTGATATAGATGGTAATATTATATAGGCAGTGATATAGATGGTAATATTATATATGCAGTGATATAGATGGTAATATTATACAGGCAAGATGGTAATATTATATAGGCAGTGATATAGTTGATAATATTATATAGGCAGTGATATAGATGGTAATATTATATAGGCAGTGATATAGATGGTAATATTATATATGCAGTGATATAGATGGTAATATTATACAGGCAGTGATATAGATGGTAATATTATATAGGCAGTGATATTGATGGTAATATTATATAGGCAGTGATATAGATGGTAATATTATATAGGCAATGATATAGATGGTAATATTATATAGGCATTAATATAGATGGTAATATTATATAGGCAGTGATATAGATGGTAATATTATATAGGCAGTGATATAGATGTAATATTATATAGGCAGTGATATAGATGGCAATATTATATAGGCAGTGATATAGATGGTAATATTATATAGGCAGTGATATAGATGTAATATTATATAGGAAGTGATATAGATGGTAATATTATATAGTCAGTGATATAGATGTAATATTATATAGGCAGTGATATAGATGGTAATATTATATAGGCAGTGATATAGATGTAATATTATATAGGCAGTGATATAGATGGTTATATTATATTGGCAGTGATATAGATGGTAATATATATGCAGTGATATAGATGGTAATATTATATAGGCAGTGATATAAATGGTAATATTATATAGGCAGCGATATAGATGTAATATTATATAGGCAGTGATATAGATGGTAATATTATATAGGCAGTGATAAAGATGGTAATATTATATATGGTAATATTAGATATAGATGATTATAGTGATATAGATGTAATATTATATAGGCAGTGATATAGATGGTAATATTATAGTCAGTGATATAGATGTAATATTATATAGGCAGTGATATAGATGGTAATATTATATAGGCAGTGATATAGATGTAATATTATATAGGCAGTGATATAGATGGTAATATTATATAGGCAGTGATATAGATGGTATATATATGCAGTGATAGATGTATATAGGCAGGATATAATGTAATATTATAGGCAGATATAGATGTAATATTATATAGGCAGTGATATAGATGGTATTATAGATAGATGTATAGCAGTATAGATGGTAATATTATATAGGCAGTGATATAGATGGTAATATTATATAGGCAGTGATATAGATGGTAGTATATTACAGCAAAGGGCTGATATGGTGTCTTTAGCTCCAGGACGTCCAAAGAATCGGTGGCCCTATTTTATCTCATATATTATTGTATATTTTATATATTATTGTATATCTTATATATTATTGTACATCTCATACATTATTGTGTATATCATATATAATTGTAAATCCCTTATATATTATTGTATCTCACATATATCATTGTGTATCTCATATATTATTGTGCATCTTATATATTATTGTATATTTATATCTTTTAGTATCCCTTATATATTATTGTATATCTTATATATTATTGTATATTTTATATATTATTGTATTCCTTATATATTATTGTATATCTTATATTTTATTGTATCCTTTATATATTATTGTATATCTTATATATTATTGTATCCCTTTTATATTATTGTATTCCTTATAAATTATTGTATATCTCATATATTATTATATCCCTTATATATCATTGTATCCCTTATATATTATTGTATATCATTGTGTATCTTATATATTATTGTATATCTCATATATTATTGTATATCTTATACAGTATATTATTATATCTCATATATTATTATATCCCTTATATATTATTGTATGTCTTATACATTATTGTATATCTCATATATTATTATATCCCTTATATATTATTGTGTATCTTATATATCATTGTACATCTCATATAATATTATATCCCTTATATATTATTGTGTATCTTATATATCATTGTACATCTCATATATTATTATATCCCTTATATATCATTGTATCTCTTATATATTATTGTATATCTTATATAGCATTGTACATCTCATATATTATTGTATCTCATATATTATTGTATCCCTTATATATTATTGGATATCTTATATATTATTGTATTCCTTCTATGGTATTGTATATCTTATATATTACTGTATTCCTTATATATTATTGTACATCTCATATATTATTGTATCTCATATATTATTGTATCCCTTATATTTTATTGGATATCTTATATATTATTGTATTCCTTCTATGGTATTGTATATCTTATATATTACTGTATTCCTTATATATTATTGTATATCTTATATATTATTGTATATCTTATAGATTACTGTATCCCTTATATATTATTGTATATCTTATATATTACTGTATTCCTTATATATATTATTGTATATCTTATATATTATTGTATATCTTATATATTATTGTATATCTTATATATTATTGTATTCCTTATATATTATTGTATATCTTATATATTATTGTATATCTTATTTATTATTGGATATCATAGATTAGCCAGGGTCTCAGCTTTTCCACTCTCATTCTAATGATTGGTCGGGGTCTCAGCTTTTCCACTCTCGTTCTAATCATTGGTCGGGGTCTCAGCTTTTCCACTCTCGTTCTAATGGTTGGTCGGGGTCTCAGTTTTTACACTCTCGTTCTAATGGTTGGTCGGGGTCTCAGTTTTTCCACTCTCATTCTAATGATTGGTCGGGATCTCAGCTTTTCCACTCTCGTTCAAATGGTTGGTCAGGGTCTCAGTTTCTCCACTCTCGTTCTAATGATTGGTCGGGGTCTCAGCTTTTCCACTCTCGTTCTAATGGTTGGTCGGGATCTCAGTTTCTCCACTCTCGTTCTGATCATTGGTCGGGGTCTCAGCTTTTCCACTCTCATTCTAATGATTTGTCCGGGTCTCAGCTTTTCCACTCTCGTTCTAATCATTGGTCGGGGTCTCAGCTTTTCCACTCTCATTCTAATGGTTGGTCGGGGTCTCAGTTTCTCCACTCTCGTTCTAATGGTTGGTCGGGGTCTCAGTTTTTCCACTCTCATTCTAATGATTGGTCGGGGTCTCAGCTTTTCCACTCTAGTTCAAATGGTTGATCGGGGTCTCAGTTTCTCCACTCGCGGTCTAATGGTTGGTCGGGGTCTCAGTTTCTCCACTCACATTCTAATCATTGGTCGGGGTCTCAGCTTTTCCACTCGCGTTCTAATGGTTGGTCGGGGTCTCAGTTTCTCCACTCGCGTTCTAATGGTTGGTCGGGGTCTCAGATTTTCCACTCACATTCTAATCATTGGTCGGGGTCTCAGCTTTTCCACTCTCGTTCTAATGATTGCTCGGGGTTTCTGACATTTTAAATTAAGCTGTTGTCTTTATTGTACCCGATGTTGGTTTGAGGGAACATGCGGGTTCATCCCATGTCCAAGAGTCAGTGGGCTACATTGGGATGTATGTCACGTGTGTACTGACCACTGGGCGGGGCTCTTATCCATAAATACCATTGGGGGTGGGGGGGCTAGAGATTTGGGGTGTCAGTACTCACCGGATAGGATCACCAGGATGGCCCACAGCTGCAGGACTGTCACCCCACCCATGGCTGCGGAGAGAGGGAGAACAGGAGTTATTACAGTGACTTACAGCCCTGATATAAGGTCCCAGTCAGGGACAGAGATGTCACTCACTTCCTCCATTCACACCCAGAGCTGCATTCACAATTCAGTCAGCAGTCTGGGCTCCACAACTATCGTTCTACCCGGAGATCGGAAAGGTATGAAAGCCGAGCTCTAAAGGGATCCCCAACCAGTCCTTTATACAGACTCCAGACCAGAGCCCCCATAAAATAAACCAGAGTCCCTCATATACAGACCAGAGCCCCCATATACAGACCAGAGCCTCCATATAATAAACCAGAGCCCCCCATATACAGACCAGAGCCCCCATATACAGACCAGAGCCCCCATATACAGACCAGAGCCCCCATATGCAGACCAGATCCCCCCATATACAGACCAGAGCCCCCATATACAGACCAGAGCCCCCATATGCAGACCAGATCCCCCCATATACAGACCAGAGCCCCCATATACAGACCAGATCCCCCATATACAGACCAGATCCCCCGTATACAGACCAGAGCCCCCGTATACAGACCAGAGCCCCCCATATACAGAACAGAGCCCCCATATACAGACCAAAGCCCCCATATACAGACCAGAGCCCCCATATACAGACCAGAGCCTCCATATACAGACCAGAGCCCCCATATACAGACCAGAGCCCCCATACACAGACCAGAGCCCCCATATAATAAACCAGAGCCCCTCATATACAGACCAGAGCCCCCGTATACAGACCAGAGCCCCCCATATACAGACCAGATCCCCCATATACAGACCAGAGCCCCCATATACAGACCAGAGCCTCCATATACAGACCAGGGCCCCCATATGCAGACCAGATCCCCCCCATATACAGACCAGAGCCCCCATATACAGACCAGATCCCCCGTATACAGACCAGATCCCCCATATACAGACCAGAGCCCCCCATATACAGACCAGATCCCCCTTATACAGACCAGATCCCCCGTATACAGACCAGATCCCCCGTATACAGACCAGAGCCCCCCATATACAGACCAGATCCCCCATATACAGACCAGAGCCCCCCATATACAGACCATATCCCCCATATACAGACCAGAGCCCCCCATATACAGACCAGAGCCCCCATATACAGACAAGAGCCCCCATATACAGACCAGATCCCCCATATACAGACCAGAGCCCCCATACACAGACCAGAGCCTCCATATAATAAACCAGAGCCCCCATATACAGACCAGATCCCCCATATACAAACCAGAGCCCCCATACACAGACCAGAGCCTCCATATACAGACCAGAGCTCCCATATAATGACCAGAGCCCCCATACACAGACCAGAGTCCCCATATACAGACCAGATCCCACATATACAGACCAGAGCCCCCCATATACAGACCAGAGCCCCCATACACAGACAAGAGCGCCCATATACAGACAAGAGCCCCCATATACAGACCAGAGCCCCCATATACAGACCAGAGCCTCCATATACAGACCAGAGCCCCCATATACAGACCAGAGCCCCCCATATACAGACCAGAGCCTCCATATACAGACCAGAGCCTCCATATACAGACCAGAGCCCCCATACACAGACCAGAGCCCCCATATAAAGACCAGAGCCCCACATATACAGACCAGATCCCCCATATACAGACAAGAGCCCCCATATACAGAACAGAGCCCCCATATACAGAACAGAGCCTCCATATACAGACCAGAGCCCCCATATACAGACCAGAGCCCCCCATATAGAGACCAGAGCCCCCATATACAGACCAGAGCCCCCCATATACAGACCAGAGCCCCCATATACAGACCAGAGCCCCCATACACAGACCAGAGCCCCCATATACAGACCAGAGCCCATACACAGACCGGAGCCCCCCATATACAGACCAGAGCCCCCATGCATAGACCAGAGCCCCCATATACAGACCAGAGCTCCCATATACAGACCAGATCCCCCATATACAGACCAGAGCCCCCCATATACAGACCAGAGCCCCCATATACAGACCAGAGCCCCCATATACAGACCAGAGCCGCCATAAACAGACCAGAGCCCCAATATACAGACCAGAGCCCCCATATACAGACCAGAGCCCCCATACACAGACCAGAGCCCCCATATACAGACCAGAGCCCCCATACACAGACCAGAGCCCCCATATACAGACCAGAGCCCCCAGATACAGACCAGAGACCCCTATATACAGACCAGAGCCCCCATACACAGACCAGAGCCTCTATATAATAAACCAGAGCCCACATACACAGACCAGAGCCCCCATATACAGACCAGAGCCCCCATACACAGACCAGAGCCCCCATATAAAGACCACAGCCTCCATATACAGACCAGAGCCCCCATATACAGACCAGATCCCCCCATATACAGACCAGAGCCCCATATACAGACCAGAGCCCCCATATACAGACCAGAGCCCCCATATACAGACCAGAGCCCCCATATAAAGACCAGAGCCCCACATATACAGACCAGATCCCCCATATACAGACCAGATCCCCCATATACAGACCAGATCCCCCATATACAGACCAGAGCCCCCATACACAGACCAGAGCCCCCATGTACATACAAGAGCCCCCATATACAGAACAGAGCCCCCATATACAGAACAGAGCCTCCATATACAGACCAGAGCCCCCATATACAGACCAGAGCCCCCCATATAGAGACCAGAGCCCCCATATACAGACCAGAGCCCCCCATATACAGACCAGAGCCCCCATATACAGACCAGAGCCCCCATACACAGACCAGAGCCCCCATATACAGACCAGAGCCCATATACAGACCGGAGCCCCCCATATACAGACCAGAGACCCCATGCATAGACCAGAGCCCCCATATACAGACCAGAGCCCCCATATACAGACCAGATCCCCATATACAGACCAGAGCCCCCCATATACAGACCAGAGCCCCCATATACAGACCAGAGCCCCCATATACAGACCAGATCCCCCATATACAGACCAGAGCCGCCATAAACAGACCAGAGCCCTCCATATACAGACCAAAGCCCCCATATACAGACCAGAGCCCCCCATATACAGACCAGAGCCCCCATACACAGACCAGAGCCCCCATATACAGACCAGAGCCCCCATACACAGACCAGAGCCCCCATATACAGACCAGAGCCCCCAGATACAGACCAGAGACCCCTTTATACAGACCAGAGCCTCTATATAATAAACCAGAGCCCACATACACAGACCAGAGCCCCCATATACAGACCAGAGCCCCCATACACAGACCAGAGCCCCCATATAAAGACCACAGCCTCCATATACAGACCAGAGCCCCCATATACAGACCAGATCCCCCCATATACAGACCAGAGCCCCATATACAGACCAGAGCCCCCATATACAGACCAGAGCCCCCATATACAGACCAGAGCCTCCATATACAGACCAGAGCCCCAAATATACAGACCAGAGCCCCCTATACAGAACAGAGCCTCCATATACAGACCAGAGCCCCAAATATACAGACCAGATCCCCCATATACAGACCAGAACCCCCCATATACAGACCAGAGCCCCCATAAACAGAACAAAGCCCCAATATACAGACCAGAGCCCCCATATACAGACCAGAGCCCCCATATACAGACCAGAGCCCCCCATATACAGACCAGAGCCCCATATACAGAACAGATCCCCCCATATACAGAACAGATCCCCCCATATACAGACCAGAGCCCCCATATACAGACCAGAGCCCCCATATACAGACCAGAGCCCCCCATATACAGACCAGAGCCCCCATATACAGACCAGAGCCCCCATATACAGACCAGATCCCCCATATACAGACCAGAGCCCCCCATATACAGATAAGAGCCCCCATATACAGACCAGAGCCCCCATATACAGACCAGAGCCCCCCATATACAGACCAGAGACCAGAGCCCCCATATACAGACCAGAGCCCCCTTATACAGACCAGAGCCCCCATATACAGACCAGAGCCCCCATACACAGACCATATCCCCCATATACAGACCAGAGCCCCCATATACAGACCAGAGCCCCCATACACAGACCAGAGCCCCCATATAATAAACCAGAGCCCCCATATACAGACCAGAGCCCCCATACACAGACCAGAGGCCCATATACAGACCAGAGCCCCCATATAATAAACCAGAGCCCCCATATTCAGACCAGAGCCCCCATACACAGACCAGAGCCCCCATATTTAGACCAGAGCCCCCCATATACAGACCAGAGCCCCCATATACAGACCAGAGCCCCCCATATACAGAACAGAGCCCCCATATACAGACCAGAGCCCCCATACACAGACCAGAGCCCCCATACACAGACCAGAGCCCCCCATATACAGACCAGAGCCCCCATATACAGACCGGAGCCCCCCATATACAGACCAGAGCCCCCATACACAGACCAGAGCCCCCATATACAGACCAGAGCCCCCATATACAGACCAGATCCCCCATATACAGACCAGAGCCCCCATATACAGACCAGAGCCCCCATATACAGACCAGAGCCCCCCATATACAGACCAGAGCCCCCATATACAGACCAGATCCCCCCATATACAGACCAGAGCCGCCATATACAGACCAGAGCCCCCATATACAGACCAGATCCCCCATGCACAGACCAGAGCCCCCATATACAGACCAGAGCCTCCATATACAGACCAGGGCCCCCATATACAGACCAGAGCCCCCATATTGAGACCAGAGCCCCCATATACAGACCAGAGCCCCCATATACAGACCAGATTCCCCATATACAGACCAGAGCTCCCCATATACAGACCAGAGCTCCCCATATACAGACCAGATTCCCCATATACAGACCAGAGCCTCCATATACAGACCAGAGCCCCCATATACAGACCTGAGCCTCCATATACAGACCAGAGCCCCCAAATACAGACCAGAGCCCCCCATATACAGACCAGAGCCCCCCATATACAGACCAGAGCCCTCATATACAGACCAGAGCCCCCATATACAGATCAGAGCCCCCATATACAGACGAGAGCCCCCATATACAGACCAGAGCCCCCCATATACAGACCAGAGCCCCCATATACAGATCAGAGCCCCCATATACAGACCAGAGCCCCCATATACAGACCAGAGCCCCCCATATACAGACCTGAGCCCCCATATACAGACCAGAGCCCCCATATACAGACCAGAGCCCCCCATATACAGACCAGAGCCCCCATATACAGACCAGATTACCCATATACAGACCAGAGCCCCCAAATACAGACCAGAGCCCCCATATACAGACCTGAGCCCCCATATACAGACCAGAGCCCCCATATACAGACCAGAGCCCCCCATATAAAGACCAGAGCCCCCATATACAGACAAGAACCCCCATATACAGACCAGATCCCCCATATAAAGACCAGAGCCCCCATATAAAGACCAGAGCCCCCCATATACAGACAAGAGCCCCCATATACAGACCAGAGCCCCCATATACAGACCAGAGACCCCATATACAGACCAGATCCTCCTTATACAGACCAGAGCCCCCCATATACAGACAAGAGCCCCCATATACAGACAAGAGCCCCCATATACAGACCAGAGCCCCCATATACAGATCAGATCCCCCTTATACAGACCAGAGCCCCCATATACAGACAAGAGCCCCCATATACAGACCAAATCCCCCATATACAGACCAGAGCCCCCATATACAGACCAGATCCCCCATATACAGACCAGATCCCCCATATACAGACCAGAGCCCCCATACACAGACCAGAGCCCCCATATACAGACCAGAGCCCCCATATACAGACCAGAGCCCCCATATACAGACCAAAGCCCCCATATACAGACCAGAGCCCCCCATATACAGACCAGAGCCCTCATATACAGATCAGAGCCCCCATATACAGACCAGAGCCCCCATATACAGACCAGAGACCCCTATATACAGATCAGATCCCCCATATACAGACCAGATCCCCCATATACAGACCAGAGCCCCCATATACAGACCAGATCCCCCATATACAGACCAGATCCCCCATATACAGACCAGAGCCCCCATATACAGACCAGAGCCCCCATATACAGACCAGAGCCCCCATATACAGACCAGAGCCCCCCATATACAGACCAGAGCCCCCATATACAGACCAGAGCCTCCATATACAGACCAAAGCCTCCATATACAGACCAGAGCCTCCATATACAGACCAGAGCCCCCATATACAGACCAGAGCCCCCATATACAGACCAGAGCCCCCCATATACAGACCTGAGCCCCCATATACAGACCAGAGCCCCCATATACAGACCAGAGCCCCCCATATACAGACCAGAGCCCCCATATACAGACCAGATTACCCATATACAGACCAGAGCCCCCAAATACAGACCAGAGCCCCCATATACAGACCTGAGCCCCCATATACAGACCAGAGCCCCCATATACAGACCAGAGCCCCCCATATAAAGACCAGAGCCCCCATATACAGACAAGAACCCCCATATACAGACCAGATCCCCCATATAAAGACCAGAGCCCCCATATAAAGACCAGAGCCCCCCATATACAGACAAGAGCCCCCATATACAGACCAGAGCCCCCATATACAGACCAGAGACCCCATATACAGACCAGATCCTCCTTATACAGACCAGAGCCCCCCATATACAGACAAGAGCCCCCATATACAGACAAGAGCCCCCATATACAGACCAGAGCCCCCATATACAGATCAGATCCCCCTTATACAGACCAGAGCCCCCATATACAGACAAGAGCCCCCATATACAGACCAAATCCCCCATATACAGACCAGAGCCCCCATATACAGACCAGATCCCCCATATACAGACCAGATCCCCCATATACAGACCAGAGCCCCCATACACAGACCAGAGCCCCCATATACAGACCAGAGCCCCCATATACAGACCAGAGCCCCCATATACAGACCAAAGCCCCCATATACAGACCAGAGCCCCCCATATACAGACCAGAGCCCTCATATACAGATCAGAGCCCCCATATACAGACCAGAGCCCCCATATACAGACCAGAGACCCCTATATGCAGATCAGATCCCCCATATACAGACCAGATCCCCCATATACAGACCAGAGCCCCCATATACAGACCAGATCCCCCATATACAGACCAGATCCCCCATATACAGACCAGAGCCCCCATATACAGACCAGAGCCCCCATATACAGACCAGAGCCCCCATATACAGACCAGAGCCCCCATATACAGATCAGAGCCCCCCATATACAGACCAGAGCCCCCATATACAGACCAGATCCCCCATATACAGACCAGAGCCCCCATATACAGACCAGAGCACCCATATACAGACCAGAGCCCCCATATACAGACCAGAGCCCCCATATACAGACCAGAGCCCCCATATACAGACCAGAGCCCCCATATACAGACCAGAGCCCCCATACACAGACCAGAGCCCCCATATACAGACCAGAGCCCCCATACACAGACCAGAGCCCCCATATACAGACCAGAGCCCCCAGATACAGACCAGAGACCCCTATATACAGACCAGAGCCCCCATACACAGACCAGAGCCTCTATATAATAAACCAGAGCCCACATACACAGACCAGAGCCCCCATATACAGACCAGAGCCCCCATACACAGACCAGAGCCCCCATATAAAGACCACAGCCTCCATATACAGACCAGAGCCCCCATATACAGACCAGATCCCCCCATATACAGACCAGAGCCCCATATACAGACCAGAGCCCCCATATACAGACCAGAGCCCCCATATACAGACCAGAGCCCCCATATAAAGACCAGAGCCCCACATATACAGACCAGATCCCCCATATACAGACCAGATCCCCCATACACAGACCAGAGCCCCCATGTACAGACAAGAGCCCCCATATACAGAACAGAGCCCCCATATACAGAACAGAGCCTCCATATACAGACCAGAGCCCCCATATACAGACCAGAGCCCCCCATATAGAGACCAGAGCCCCCATATACAGACCAGAGCCCCCCATATACAGACCAGAGCCCCCATATACAGACCAGAGCCCCCATACACAGACCAGAGCCCCCATATACAGACCAGAGCCCATATACAGACCGGAGCCCCCCATATACAGACCAGAGACCCCATGCATAGACCAGAGCCCCCATATACAGACCAGAGCCCCCATATACAGACCAGATCCCCATATACAGACCAGAGCCCCCCATATACAGACCAGAGCCCCCATATACAGACCAGAGCCCCCATATACAGACCAGATCCCCCATATACAGACCAGAGCCGCCATAAACAGACCAGAGCCCTCCATATACAGACCAAAGCCCCCATATACAGACCAGAGCCCCCCATATACAGACCAGAGCCCCCATACACAGACCAGAGCCCCCATATACAGACCAGAGCCCCCATACACAGACCAGAGCCCCCATATACAGACCAGAGCCCCCAGATACAGACCAGAGACCCCTTTATACAGACCAGAGCCTCTATATAATAAACCAGAGCCCACATACACAGACCAGAGCCCCCATATACAGACCAGAGCCCCCATACACAGACCAGAGCCCCCATATAAAGACCACAGCCTCCATATACAGACCAGAGCCCCCATATACAGACCAGATCCCCCCATATACAGACCAGAGCCCCATATACAGACCAGAGCCCCCATATACAGACCAGAGCCCCCATATACAGACCAGAGCCTCCATATACAGACCAGAGCCCCAAATATACAGACCAGAGCCCCCTATACAGAACAGAGCCTCCATATACAGACCAGAGCCCCAAATATACAGACCAGATCCCCCATATACAGACCAGAACCCCCCATATACAGACCAGAGCCCCCATAAACAGAACAAAGCCCCAATATACAGACCAGAGCCCCCATATACAGACCAGAGCCCCCATATACAGACCAGAGCCCCCCATATACAGACCAGAGCCCCATATACAGAACAGATCCCCCCATATACAGAACAGATCCCCCCATATACAGACCAGAGCCCCCATATACAGACCAGAGCCCCCATATACAGACCAGAGCCCCCCATATACAGACCAGAGCCCCCATATACAGACCAGAGCCCCCATATACAGACCAGATCCCCCATATACAGACCAGAGCCCCCCATATACAGATAAGAGCCCCCATATACAGACCAGAGCCCCCATATACAGACCAGAGCCCCCCATATACAGACCAGAGACCAGAGCCCCCATATACAGACCAGAGCCCCCTTATACAGACCAGAGCCCCCATATACAGACCAGAGCCCCCATACACAGACCATATCCCCCATATACAGACCAGAGCCCCCATATACAGACCAGAGCCCCCATACACAGACCAGAGCCCCCATATAATAAACCAGAGCCCCCATATACAGACCAGAGCCCCCATACACAGACCAGAGGCCCATATACAGACCAGAGCCCCCATATAATAAACCAGAGCCCCCATATTCAGACCAGAGCCCCCATACACAGACCAGAGCCCCCATATTTAGACCAGAGCCCCCCATATACAGACCAGAGCCCCCATATACAGACCAGAGCCCCCCATATACAGAACAGAGCCCCCATATACAGACCAGAGCCCCCATACACAGACCAGAGCCCCCATACACAGACCAGAGCCCCCCATATACAGACCAGAGCCCCCATATACAGACCGGAGCCCCCCATATACAGACCAGAGCCCCCATACACAGACCAGAGCCCCCATATACAGACCAGAGCCCCCATATACAGACCAGATCCCCCATATACAGACCAGAGCCCCCATATACAGACCAGAGCCCCCATATACAGACCAGAGCCCCCCATATACAGACCAGAGCCCCCATATACAGACCAGATCCCCCCATATACAGACCAGAGCCGCCATATACAGACCAGAGCCCCCATATACAGACCAGATCCCCCATGCACAGACCAGAGCCCCCATATACAGACCAGAGCCTCCATATACAGACCAGGGCCCCCATATACAGACCAGAGCCCCCATATTGAGACCAGAGCCCCCATATACAGACCAGAGCCCCCATATACAGACCAGATTCCCCATATACAGACCAGAGCTCCCCATATACAGACCAGAGCTCCCCATATACAGACCAGATTCCCCATATACAGACCAGAGCCTCCATATACAGACCAGAGCCCCCATATACAGACCTGAGCCTCCATATACAGACCAGAGCCCCCAAATACAGACCAGAGCCCCCCATATACAGACCAGAGCCCCCCATATACAGACCAGAGCCCTCATATACAGACCAGAGCCCCCATATACAGATCAGAGCCCCCATATACAGACGAGAGCCCCCATATACAGACCAGAGCCCCCCATATACAGACCAGAGCCCCCATATACAGATCAGAGCCCCCATATACAGACCAGAGCCCCCATATACAGACCAGAGCCCCCCATATACAGACCTGAGCCCCCATATACAGACCAGAGCCCCCATATACAGACCAGAGCCCCCCATATACAGACCAGAGCCCCCATATACAGACCAGATTACCCATATACAGACCAGAGCCCCCAAATACAGACCAGAGCCCCCATATACAGACCTGAGCCCCCATATACAGACCAGAGCCCCCATATACAGACCAGAGCCCCCCATATAAAGACCAGAGCCCCCATATACAGACAAGAACCCCCATATACAGACCAGATCCCCCATATAAAGACCAGAGCCCCCATATAAAGACCAGAGCCCCCCATATACAGACAAGAGCCCCCATATACAGACCAGAGCCCCCATATACAGACCAGAGACCCCATATACAGACCAGATCCTCCTTATACAGACCAGAGCCCCCCATATACAGACAAGAGCCCCCATATACAGACAAGAGCCCCCATATACAGACCAGAGCCCCCATATACAGATCAGATCCCCCTTATACAGACCAGAGCCCCCATATACAGACAAGAGCCCCCATATACAGACCAAATCCCCCATATACAGACCAGAGCCCCCATATACAGACCAGATCCCCCATATACAGACCAGATCCCCCATATACAGACCAGAGCCCCCATACACAGACCAGAGCCCCCATATACAGACCAGAGCCCCCATATACAGACCAGAGCCCCCATATACAGACCAAAGCCCCCATATACAGACCAGAGCCCCCCATATACAGACCAGAGCCCTCATATACAGATCAGAGCCCCCATATACAGACCAGAGCCCCCATATACAGACCAGAGACCCCTATATACAGATCAGATCCCCCATATACAGACCAGATCCCCCATATACAGACCAGAGCCCCCATATACAGACCAGATCCCCCATATACAGACCAGATCCCCCATATACAGACCAGAGCCCCCATATACAGACCAGAGCCCCCATATACAGACCAGAGCCCCCATATACAGACCAGAGCCCCCATATACAGATCAGAGCCCCCCATATACAGACCAGAGCCCCCATATACAGACCAGAGCCTCCATATACAGACCAAAGCCTCCATATACAGACCAGAGCCTCCATATACAGACCAGAGCCCCCATATACAGACCAGAGCCCCCATATACAGACCAGAGCCCCCCATATACAGACCTGAGCCCCCATATACAGACCAGAGCCCCCATATACAGACCAGAGCCCCCCATATACAGACCAGAGCCCCCATATACAGACCAGATTACCCATATACAGACCAGAGCCCCCAAATACAGACCAGAGCCCCCATATACAGACCTGAGCCCCCATATACAGACCAGAGCCCCCATATACAGACCAGAGCCCCCCATATAAAGACCAGAGCCCCCATATACAGACAAGAACCCCCATATACAGACCAGATCCCCCATATAAAGACCAGAGCCCCCATATAAAGACCAGAGCCCCCCATATAAAGACCAGAGCCCCCATATACAGACAAGAACCCCCATATACAGACCAGATCCCCCATATACAGACAAGAGCCCCCATATACAGACCAGAGCCCCCATATACAGACCAGAGACCCCATATACAGACCAGATCCTCCTTATACAGACCAGAGCCCCCCATATACAGACAAGAGCCCCCATATACAGACAAGAGCCCCCATATACAGACCAGAGCCCCCATATACAGATCAGATCCCCCTTATACAGACCAGAGCCCCCATATACAGACAAGAGCCCCCATATACAGACCAAATCCCCCATATACAGACCAGAGCCCCCATATACAGACCAGATCCCCCATATACAGACCAGATCCCCCATATACAGACCAGAGCCCCCATATACAGACCAGAGCCCCCATATACAGACCAGAGCCCCCATATACAGACCAAAGCCCCCATATACAGACCAGAGCCCCCCATATACAGACCAGAGCCCTCATATACAGATCAGAGCCCCCATATACAGACCAGAGCCCCCATATACAGACCAGAGACCCCTATATGCAGATCAGATCCCCCATATACAGACCAGATCCCCCATATACAGACCAGAGCCCCCATATACAGACCAGATCCCCCATATACAGACCAGATCCCCCATATACAGACCAGAGCCCCCATATACAGACCAGAGCCCCCATATACAGACCAGAGCCCCCATATACAGACCAGAGCCCCCATATACAGATCAGAGCCCCCCATATACAGACCAGAGCCCCCATATACAGACCAGAGCCTCCATATACAGACCAAAGCCTCCATATACAGACCAGAGCCTCCATATACAGACCAGAGCCCCCATATACAGAACACACAATATACATACAGTATACACAATACACACACTATACACAATATACATACAGTATACACAGTACACACACTATACACAATATACACACAGTATACACAATACACACACTATACACAATATACACACAGTATACACAGTACACACACAATACACAATATACATACAGTATATACAGTACACACACTATATACACAATATACATACAGTATACACAATACACACACTATACACAATATACATACAGTATACACAATACACACACTATACACAATATACACACAGTATACACAGTACACACTATACACAATATACACACAGTATACACAGTACACACACTATATACAATATACATACAGTATACACAGTACACACACAATACACAATATACATACAGTATATACAGTACACACACTATATACACAATATACATACAGTATACACAGTACACACACTATACACAATATACATACAGTATACACAGTACACACACTATACACAATATACATACAGTATACACAGTACACACTATACACAATATACATACAATATACACAGTACACACACTATATACACAATATACACACAGTATACACAGTACACACACAATGCACAATATACATACAGTATATACAGTACACACACTATATACACAATATACATACAGTATGCACAGTACACACACTATATACACAATATACATACAGTATACACAATACACACACTATACACAATATACACACAGTATACACAGTACACACACAATGCACAATATACATACAGTATATACAGTACACACACTATATACACAATATACATACAGTATGCACAGTACACACACTATATACACAATATACATACAGTATACACAGTACACACACTATACACAATATACATACAGTATACACAGTACACACACTATACACAATATACACACAGTATACACAGTACACACACTATACACAATATACACACAGTATACACAGTACACACACTATATACACAATATACATACAGTATACACAGTACACACACTATACACAATATACATACAGTATACACAGTACACACACTATATACACAATATACATACAGTATGCACAGTACACACACTATATACACAATATACATACAGTATACACAGTACACACACTATACACAATATACATACAGTATACACAGTACACACACTATACACAATATACACACAGTATACACAGTACACACACTATACACAATATACATACAGTATACACAGTACACACACTATACACAATATACATACAGTATACACAGTACACACACTATACACAATATACATACAGTATACACAGTACACACACTATACACAATATACACACAGTATACACAGTACACACACTATACACAATATACATACAGTATACAGAATACACGCACTATACAGAGTATACATACAGTATACACAGTACACACACTATACACAATATACATACAGTATACACAGTACACATTATACACAATATACATACAGTATACACAGTACACACACTATACACAATATACATACAGTATACACAGTACACACACTATATACAATATACATACAGTATACACAGTACACACACTATATACACAATATACATACAATATACACAGTACACACACTATACACAATATACATACAGTATACACAGTAGACACACTATATACAATATACATACAGTATACACAGTACACACACTATATACAATATACATACAGTATACACAGTACACACACTATATATACAATGTACATACAGTATACACAGTAGACACACTATATACAATATACATACAATATACACAGTACATACACTATACACAATATACATACAGTATACACAGTACACACTATACACAATATACATACAGTATACACAGTACACACTATACACAATATACATACAGTATATACAGTACACACACTATACACAATATACCTACAGTATACACAGTACACACACTATACACAATATACATACAGTATACACAGTACACACACTATACACAATATACATGCAGTATACACAGTACACACACTATACACAATATACATACAGTATACACAGTACACACTATACACAATATACATACAGTATACACAGTACACACACTATATACACAATATACATACAGTATACACAGTACACACACTATATACAATATACATACAGTATACACAGTACACACACTATACACAATATACATACAGTATACACAGTACACACACTATACACAATATACATACAGTATTCACAGTACACACACTATATACAATATACATACAGTATACACATTACACACACTATACACAATATACATACAGTATACACAGTACACACACTATACACAATATACATACAGTATACACAGTACACACACTATACACAATATACATACAGTATACACAGTACACACACTATACACAATATACATACAGTATACACAGTACACACACTATACACAATATACATACAGTATACACAGTACACACACTATACACAATATACATACAGTATACACAGTACACACACTATACACAATATACATACAGTATACACAGTACACACACTATATACAATATACATACAGTATACACAGTACACACACTATACACAATATACATACAGTATATACAGTACACACACTATATACAATATACATACAGTATACACAGTACACACACTATATACAATATACATACAGTATACACAGTACACACACTATACACAATATACATACAGTATACACAGTACACACTATACACAATATACATACAGTATACACAGTACACACACTATACACAATATACATACAGTATACACAGTACACACACTATATACAATATACATACAGTATACACAGTACACACACTATACACAATATACATACAGTATATACAGTACACACACTATATACAATATACATACAGTATACACAGTACACACACTATACACAATATACATACAGTATACACAGTACACACACTATACACAATATACATACAGTATACACAGTACACACTATACACAATATACATACTGTATACACAGTACACAAGCTATATACACAATATACATACAGTATACACAGTACACACACTATATACACAATATACATACAGTATACACAGTACACACACTATACACAATATACATACAGTATACACAGTACTCACACTATATGCACAATATACATACAGTATATACAGTACACACACTATACACAATATACATACAGTATACACAGTACACACACTATACACAATATACATACAGTATACACAGTACACACACTATATACACAATATACATACAGTATATACAGTACACACACTATATACACAATATACATACAGTATACACAGTACACACACTATACACAAAATACATACAGTATACACAGTACACACACTATACACAATATACATACAGTATACACAGTACACACACTATATACAATATATAAACAGTATACACAGGACACACACTATATACAATATACAAACAGTATACACAGTACACACACTATATACAATATACATACAGTATACACAGTACACACACTATATACAATATACATACAGTATACACAGTACACACACTATACACAATATACATACAGTATACACAGTACACACACTATACACAATATACATACAATATACACAGTACACACACTATATACAATATACATACAGTATACACAGTACACACACTATATACAATATACATACAGTATACACAGTACACACACTATACACAATATACATACAGTATACACAGTACACACACTATATACAATATACATACAGTATACACAGTACACACACTATACACAATATACATACAGTATACACAGTACACACACTATATACAATATACATACAGTATACACAGTACACACATTATATACACAATATACATACAGTATATACAGTACACACACTATATACAATATACATACAGTATACACAGTACACACACTATACACAAAATACATACAGTATACACAGTACACACACTATACACAATATACATACAGTGTACACAGTACACACACTATACACAATATACATACAGTATACACAGTACACACACTATATACACAATATACATACAGTATATACAGTACACACACTATATACACAATATACATACAGTATACACAGTACACACACTATACACAATATATATACAGTATACACAGTACACACACTATACACAATATACATACAGTGTACACAGTACACACACTATACACAATATACATACAGTATACACAGTACACACACTATATACAATATATAAACAGTATACACAGGACACACACTATATACAATATACAAACAGTATACACAGGACACACACTATATACAATATACATACAGTATACACAGTACACACACTATATACAATATATAAACAGTATACACAGGACACACACTATATACAATATACAAACAGTATACACAGTACACACACTATACACAATATACATACAGTGTACACAGTACACACACTATACACAATATACATACAGTATACACAGTACACACACTATATACAATATATAAACAGTATACACAGTAGACACACTATACACAATATACATACAGTATACACAGTACACACACTATATACAATATACATACAGTATACACAGTACACACACTATATACAATATACATACAATATACACAGTACATACACTATACACAATATACATACAGTATACACAGTACACACTATATACAATATACATACAGTATACACAGTACACACTATACACAATATACATACAGTATACACAGGACACACACTATATACAATATACATACAGTATACACAGTACACACACTATACACAATATACATACAGTATACACAGTACACACACTATATACAATATACATACAGTATACACAGTACACACACTATATACAATATACATACAGTATACACAGTACACACACTATATACAATATACATACAGTATACACAGTACACACACTATATACACAGTATACATACAGTATATACAGTACACACACTATATACACAATATACATACAGTATACACAGTACACACACTATACACAATATACATACAGTATACACAGTACACACACTATACACAATATACATAGAGTATACACAGTACACACACTATACACAATATACATACAGTATACACAGTACACACACTATACACAATATACATACAGTATACACAGTACACACACTATATACACGATATACATACAGTATACACAGTACACACACTATACACAATATACATACAGTATACACAGTACACACACTATACACAATATACATACAGTATACATAGTACACACACTATATACAATATACATACAGTATACACAGTACATACACTATACACAATATACATACAGTATACACAGTACACACACTATATACACAATATACATACAGTATACACAGTACACACACTACATACACAATATACATACAGTATACACAGTACACACACTATACACAATATACATACAGTATACACAGTACACACACTATATACAATATGCATACAATATACACAGTACACACACTATACACAATATACATACAGTATACACAGTACACACACTATACACAATATACATACAATATACACAGTACACACACTATATACAATATACATACAGTATACACAGTACACACACTATACACAATATACATACAATATACACAGTACACACACTATATACAATATACATACAGTATATACAGTACACACACTATATACAATATACATACAGTATACACAGTACACACACTATACACAATATACATACAGTATACACAGTACACACACTATACACAATATACATACAGTATACACAGTACACACACTATATACAATATACATACAGTATACACAGTACACACACTATATACAATATACATACAGTATACACAGTACACACACTATACACAATATACATACAGTATACACAGTACACACACTATACACAATATACATACAGTATACACAGTACACACACTATACACAATATACATAGAGTATACACAGTACACACACTATACACAATATACATACAGTATACACAGTACACACACTATATACACAATATACATACAGTATACACAGTACACACACTATATACAATATGCATACAATATACACAGTACACACACTATACACAATATACATACAGTATACACAGTACACACACTATATACACGATATACATACAGTATACACAGTACACACACTATACACAATATACATACAGTATACACAGTACACACACTATACACAATATACATACAGTATACATATTACACACACTATACACAATATACATACAGTATACACAGTACACACACTATATACAATATACATACAGTATACACAGTACACACACTATACACAATATACATACAGTATACACATTACACACACTATATACAATATGCATACAATATACACAGTACACACACTATACACAATATACATACAGTATACACAGTACACACACTATACACAATATACATACAATATACACAGTACACACACTATATACAATATACATACAGTATATACAGTACACACACTATATACAATATACATACAGTATACACAGTACACACACTATACACAATATACATACAGTATACACAGTACACACACTATACACAATATACATACAGTATACACAGTACACACACTATATACAATATACATACAGTATACACAGTACACACACTATATACAATATACATACAGTATACACAGTACACACACTATACACAATATACATACAGTATACACAGTACACACACTATACACAATATACATACAGTATACACAGTACACACACTATATACACAATATACATACAGTATACACAGTACACACACTATATACACAATATACATACAGTAGACACAGTACACACACTATACACAATATACATACAGTATACACAGTACACACACTATATACACAATATACATACAATATACACAGTACACACACTATATACACAATATACATACAGTATACACAGTACACACACTATACACAATATACATACAGTTTACAAAGTACACACACTATATACACAATATACATACAGTAGACACAGTACACACACTATACACAATATACATACAGTATACACAGTACACACACTATATACACAATATACATACAATATACACAGTACACACACTATATACACAATATACATACAATATACACAGTACACACACTATATACAATATACATACAGTATACACAGTACACACACTATATACACAATATACATACAGTATACACAGTACACACACTATATACACAATATACATACAGTATACACAGTACACACACTATACACAATATACATACAGTATACACAGTACACACACTATACACAATATACATACAGTATACACAGTACACACACTATATACACAATATACATACAGTATACACAGTACACACTATACACAATATACATACAGTATACACAGTACACACACTATATACAATATACATACAGTATACACAGTACACACACTATACACAATATACATACAGTATACACAGTACACACACTATACACAATATACATACAGTATACACAGTACACACACTATACACAATATACATACAGTATACACAGTACACACACTATACACAATATACATACAGTATACACAGTACACACACTATATACACGATATACATACAGTATACACAGTACACACACTATATACAATATACATACAGTATACACAGTACACACACTATACACAATATACATACAGTATACACAGTACACACACTATATACACAATATACATACAGTATACACAGTACTCACACTATATGCACAATATACATACAATATACACAGTACACACACTATATACAATATACATACAGTATACACAGTACACACACTATATACAATATACATACAGTATACACAGTACACACACTATACACAATATACATACAGTATACACAGTACACACACTATATACAATATACATACAGTATACACAGTACACACACTATACACAATATACATACAATATACACAGTACACACACTATACACAATATACATACAGTATACACAGTACACACACTATATACAATATACATACAGTATACACAGTACACACACTATACACAATATACATACAGTATACACATTACACACACTATACACAATATACATACAGTATACACAGTACACACACTATACACAATATACATACAGTATACACAGTACACACACTATATACAATATACATACAGTATACACAGTACACACACTATACACAATATACATACAGTATACACAGTACACACACTATATACAATATACATACAGTATACACAGTACACACACTATACACAATATACATACAGTATACACAGTACACACACTATACACAATATACATACAGTATACACAGTACACACACTATATACAATATACATACAGTATACACAGTACACACACTATACACAATATACATACAGTATACACAGTACACACACTATATACAATATACATACAGTATACACAGTACACACACTATATACAATATACATACAGTATACACAGTACACACACTATATACACAATATACATACAGTATACACAGTACTCACACTATATGCACAATATACATACAGTATACACAGTACACACACTATATACAATATACATACAGTATACACAGTACACACACTATATACAATATACATACAATATACACAGTACACACACTATATACAATATACATACAGTATACACAGTACACACACTATACACAATATACATACAGTATACACAGTACACACACTATACACAATATACATACAGTATACACAGTACACACACTATATACAATATACATACAGTATACACAGTACACACACTATATACAATATACATACAATATACACAGTACACACACTATATACAATATACATACAGTATACACAGTACACACACTATACACAATATACATACAGTATACACAGTACACACACTATATACAATATACATACAGTATACACAGTACACACACTATATACAATATACATACAATATACACAGTACACACACTATATACAATATACATACAGTATACACAGTACACACACTATACACAATATACATACAGTATACACAGTACACACACTATATACACAATATACATACAGTATACACAGTACACACACTATACACAATATACATACAGTATACACAGTACACACACTATACACAATATACATACAGTATACACAGTACACACACTATATACACGATATACATACAGTATACACAGTACACACACTATATACAATATACATACAGTATACACAGTACACACACTATACACAATATACATACAGTATACACAGTACACACACTATATACACAATATACATACAGTATACACAGTACTCACACTATATGCACAATATACATACAATATACACAGTACACACACTATATACAATATGCATACAGTATACACAGTACACACACTATATACAATATACATACAGTATACACATTACACACACTATACACAATATACATACAGTATACACAGTACACACACTATATACACAATATACATACATTATACACAGTACACACACTATATACAATATACATACAGTATACACAGTACACACACTATACACAATATACATACAGTATACACAGTACACACACTATATACAATATACATACAGTATACACAGTACACACACTATACACAATATACATACAGTATACACAGTACACACACTATACACAATATACATACAGTATACACAGTACACACACTATATACAATATACATACAGTATACACAGTACACACACTATACACAATATACATACAGTATACACAGTACACACACTATATACAATATACATACAGTATACACAGTACACACACTATATACAATATACATACAGTATACACAGTACACACACTATATACACAATATACATACAGTATACACAGTACTCACACTATATGCACAATATACATACAGTATACACAGTACACACACTATATACAATATACATACAGTATACACAGTACACACACTATATACAATATACATACAATATACACAGTACACACACTATATACAATATACATACAGTATACACAGTACACACACTATACACAATATACATACAGTATACACAGTACACACACTATACACAATATACATACAGTATACACAGTACACACACTATATACAATATACATCCAGTACACACAGTACACACACTATATACAATATACATACAATATACACAGTACACACACTATATACAATATACATACAGTATACACAGTACACACACTATACACAATATACATACAGTATACACAGTACACACACTATACACAATATACATACAGTATACACAGTACACACACTTTACACAATATACATACAGTATACACAGTACACACACTATATACACAATATACATACAGTATACACAATACACACACTATACACAATATACATACAGTATACACATTACACACACTATATACACAATATACATACAGTATACACAGTACACACACTTTACACAATATACATACAGTATACACAGTACACACACTATATACACAATATACATACAGTATACACAGTACACACACTATACACAATATACATACAGTATACACAGTACACACACTATATACACAATATACATACAGTATACACATTACACACACTATATACACAATATACATACAGTATACACAGTACACACACTTTACACAATATACATACAGTATACACAGTACACACACTATACACAATATACACACAGTATACACAGTACACACACTATACACAATATACATACAGTATACACAGTACACACACTATATACACAATATACATACAGTATATACAGTACACACACTATATACACAATATACATACAGTATACACAGTACACACACTATACACAATATACATACAGTATACACAGTACACACACTATATACACAATATACATACAGTATACACATTACACACACTATATACACAATATACATACAGTATACACAGTACACACACTTTACACAATATACATACAGTATACACAGTTTCACAATGTTTTTATTGAATTTTATAAACATAAGAAATGTAACATATAACATATTATGACATCAGATGTGTCAGAGTTTACATATGAACATGCATAACAACCTTGACTGGTGGAGCATAATTGTTCATCCAAACAGTGTTACGCATATTCACAAAGGATCTATCAGGTCCAAAGGGACCTTAATTGAAATTTGAGAGCAAGAAAATAACAATAAGAAGGAAAACAATAAAACAATAAAATAGTGAGTCTCCATAACTTCTACAAAATCAATCAAAATTGCTGAATCAAGCAGTTGTCTGGTATTTGGTAGAATTCAGAATCGAGGTGTCACAAGGGTCAGCCGTCTTATACACTCGAAGAACCGCTCTTTTGTGTGTAATAAGCTAAATTGTATCATAACTTAGTTTAGATAGTAAGGGTCTATGGGGGTTTATAAAGCTTAATCCAGGATTCCCATGAGGCTGTACACTCATCTCTTTTTCCCTTTTGACCAAAAAATATTAGCTCATAGTTATAATGAGATAGCAGTGTATTTATTAATTCGTTAATGTGTGGAATCTCTTTTGATTTCCATTTGGAGGCTAGTAACATTTTATATGACAAACATATGTGTACAATCGGAGTTTGTATGTTTTTTGGGAGATCTTCCAGACCCAGAAGTAATAGAGGTAATTCATCTTTAGGTTGTGAGCAATGAGGGATCAATTTCAAAATCATACTTTTTACTTCTGAAACAAAGGTAACTATGGCCGGACAAGTGAGGAAGATATGTTTTAGGGATCCTTGTTCCCCACAATCCCTCCAACATAGTGGCGACAGGTGAGGAAAAATCAAAGATAATTTTTTAGGTGTGTAGTACCATCTATTGACAAACTTGCAATGATGTTCCCATAAATTAGCACATACTGTTGCTTTTTTTATCTTTAAGGATGTATTCAGCCATTTCGATTCAGAGAAGGATTGTCCCAAGTCGGATTCCCATCGTACCATCCCCGAATTTTTGTTTAACCATTTGTCTTCATTAAAATAGGAATAAAAGTTTTTAAGTCCCTTTTCTTTCTCCTTTACAGGATCAAGGAACCAAGTATGGAGGCTTTTTGGGAGCGTAGAATAGGATTCAGGGAATTTTTGCAAGTGCTTCTGTAGAATGTTGTAATATTTTTTATCGGATTCGGGTATTTTGTAGTTTGACTGTAATTCATCAAATGATAGCATTTTGTTGTTCCTAAGTACATCAGAGATGTATTTAATGCCCAGATCCTCCCAATGTAGAATGTTCAGTTTAGGGAGAAAGAGCTGGAGAGATTGGAGTGGTATCGGGGAGTCCATGGTACCCTCAATTTTGTCAATGTTTATAATACTCGAACTCCACACTTTTCCCGTTATTGAGAGGGTTGGGGGAATTCCAGGTCTATTAAGTAATTGGAAGCGTGATTTATTTAATAGGGTAGTGCTCCAGTTCTCTATTTTAGTAATATTTGATTCAAGCTTAACCCATGGTTTCTGTTGTTCTAGGGGTATTAGCCATTCCAGGGATTGCCTGATAATAATAGATTTATAATAGGCATGATAATTGGGTAGTCCCATTCCTCCATGTTTAAAAGATTTTTGTAATGCCACTAGGGAAATTCTGGGTTTAGACTGACCCCATATAAATGATGTCATTTGTTTATTAAGACTGTTTAGTATGTTGGCTGGCACGTAAACTGGAAGGGATCACATAACATATAAAACCCTGGGCATAATAAACATTTTCTATATGATGGAACGACCCATCCAACTCCATTCACCTTTCGTATATTTATCTAGAGAGGATTGGAGATCTGACTTTAGGGTGGAGAAATTTGTTTTCACCATGCACGAAATGTTTTTGTTTAAGATTATGCCTAAATATTTCATTGTCAGTGGGTCCCATTGGTATAAGAAGCGTCTCATTAATTGCTCCTTGGTGGGTGGGTCAATATGAATGCTTAAAATATTAGATTTAGGTTCATTGACTTTGTAATATGTGAGTTCGCCGAATCTGTGTAGAATATTTTGTACTATCGGGAGAGAAGTGAGAGGTTCAGATAGAGATAAGATTATGTCATCTGCGAATAATCCTATTTTCTGGCTTTCTTTAGATATAGGGATGCCTTTGATGGAAACATTGTCTCTTATCATTTTTGCTAATGGTTCTAATGAGATAAGGAATAATAATGGAGATAGGGGGCAACCTTGCCTAGTTCCATTTGTTATCTGAAAAGGGACTGAAAGAATGTCATTGGCCAGGACTGAGGCGCTCGGGTTGCTGTATAGGGCAAAGACGGATTTTATAATTTCATCAGGAAAGCCGAATACAGTATACACAGTACACACACTATATACAATATACATACAGTATACACAGTACACACACTATATACACAATATACACACTATACATACAGTATACACAGTACACTCACTATATACACAATATACACAATATACATACAGTATACACAGTACACACACTATACACAATATACATACAGTATACACAGTACACTCACTATATACACAATATACACAATATACATACAGTATACACAATACACACACTATACACAATATACATACAGTATACACAGTACACACACTATATACACAATATACACACTATACATACAGTATACACAGTACACACACTATACACAATATACATACAGTATACACAGTACACACACTATACACAATATATATACAGTATACACAGTACACACACTATACACAATATACATACAGTATACACAGTACACACACTATATATACAATATACATACAGTATACACAGTACACACACTATACACAATATACATACAGTATACACAGTACACACACTATATACAATATACATACAGTATACACAGTACACACACTATACACAATATACATACAGTATACACAGTACACACACTATATATACAATATACATACAGTATACACAGTACACACACTATATACAATATACATACAGTATACACAGTACACACACTATATATACAATATACATACAGTATACACAGTACACACACTATACACAATATACATACAGTATACACAGTACACACACTATACACAATATACATACAGTATACACAGTACACACACTATATACACAATATACATACAGTATACACAGTACACACTATACACAATATACATACAGTATACACAGTGCACACACTATACACAATATACATACAGTATACATATTACACACACTATACACAATATGCATACAGTATACACATTACACACACTATATATACAATATACATACAGTATACACAGTACACACACTATATACAATATACATACAGTATACACAGTACACACACTATACACAATATACATACAGTATATACAGTACACACACTATATACAATATACATACAGTATACACAGTACACACATTATATACAATATACATACAGTATACACAGTACACACACTATACACAATATACATACAGTATACACAGTACACACATTATATACAATATACATACAGTATACACAGTACACACACTATATACACAATATACATACAGTATACACAGTACACACACTATATACAATATACATACAGTATACACAGTACACACACTATACACAATATACATACAGTATACACAGTACACACACTATACACAATATATATACAGTATACACAGTACACACACTATATACACAATATACATACAGTATACACAGTACACACACTATACACAATATACATACAGTATACACAGTACACACACTATATACAATATACATACAGTATACACAGTACACACTATACACAATATACATACAGTATACACAGTACACACACTATATACAATATACATACAGTATACACAGTACACACACTATATACAATATGCATACAGTATACACAGTACACACACTATATACACAATGTACATACAGTATACACAGTACACACACTATATACAATATACATACAGTATACACAGTACACACACTATATACAATATACATACAGTATACACAGTACACACACTATATACAATATACATACAGTATACACAGTACACACACTATATACAATATACATACAGTATACACAGTACACACACTATATACAATATACATACAGTATACACAGTACACACACTATATACAATATACATACAGTATACACAGTACACACACTATATACACAATATACATACAGTATACACAGTACACACACTATACACAATATACATACAGTATACACAGTACACACACTATACACAATATACATACAGTATACACAGTACACACACTATACACAATATACATACAGTATACACAGTACACACACTATACACAATATACATACAGTATACACAGTACACACACTATATACAATATACATACAGTATACACAGTACACACACTATACACAATATACATACAGTATACACAGTACACACACTATACACAATATACATACAGTATACACAGTACACACACTATATACACAATATACATACAGTATACACAGTACACACACTATACACAATATACATACAGTATACACAGTACACACACTATATACAATATACATACAGTATACACAGTACACACACTATACACAATATACATACAGTATACACAGTATACACACTATATACACAATATACATACAGTATACACAGTACACACTATACACAATATACATACAGTATACACAGTACACACACTATATACACAATATACATACAGTATACACTGTGCTGCCTTCGCAATGTATTTTACATGCTTGGCACTCAGCAGGGTCTGTTCCTTTAAGACCCTCCATTTTCTTGAAGCCTAGAGGCGGGCCTTCTCTCTAAAACATAGGGCTAGATCCGGCATGTCTCATTCATTCCAGCTCCAGCCACCACAGTGACCAGATCCACAGGACTTCTTAAAGCTAATACAGACTGCAAATCTGATAAATACCAAAGCCTGTGAGTACGGAATTGTTAGTTATCTTGTGTAGAGAGATGCTCGGCATTTGTAGATAGATAATGTGTTTTCAGTGTGTAGTAAGTGAGCACATGTTAGACTATCTATGTATTAGCTATGCATAATGTAAGGCACTTGAATAGCCATGCTTATATTTGTCTTTCATATGTTTGTTTTACAGTTTTACCGCACTTTCATTATATCTCAGTAAAGATTACATCAGTTAAGCAACCAGCGTGTCTTTCCTTGAGATTCGGTATAAACTTGATGTGAAGCTGTGTCCACGAGACAGCGGAGACATTATAGTAAAAAGGCTTTTAAAACGTTATCAGAAGCAGTGAATCAGCTTTGAATCGTCCGCAGCAGTAAAAAAGACTCATAAATCCTGTGCCCTGCAGTCTGTGTCGGAGTAAGGGCGCGAAGCACTAGAAAGTGAAACTAATTCTCTCACGTGCTATATCACCGCTGTGCTGTGTCCAGTCATCATTATCTACGCTGCCAGCTAAATCAAGATGCAGAACCCAGAGAACAGCACTCTAACAGTTAACCCTCAATGCTCCTATAAAGAGGAAGACACCTTGCCAAGAAGTAGATCTAGGTGCACAACATTGTCTAGAGCGTCCAGTCAAACAAATCTAACTTCGGTTAGCGCCGATGCATCAAGATTTAAACGCCATAGTTCTAGACACTCAAGCACCACCAGCCTGTCATCCGCTAGCGCCATAGCAACTAAGGCAAGAGCGAAAGCAGAGGCAGCTTGTGCAATGGCGTCCTATGCAAAGCAGGAAGCTGAATTGATGAAAGAACAAGCTGAAGCACTTAGAAGAAAAGCTGAAGTGCAAGCATCTTTACACTTACTGCAACAGCAGAAAAACGCTGCAGCAGCCTTAGCCGAGGCAGAAGTTCTCACAAGGGCTGCCGAAGCTCAGTTCGCTGACATAGAAACCCAGATGTCACCCCTCAGCGCAAGCCAACGTACCCGTGAGTACATACAGTCACAAGCAACCATGTACACTGACCAGCAGTTCAATGACACATCAAGGCCATCATTGACTCCACCAGCAATAAGCAACTTTGATTATACGCAACACTGCAAGACTGAATCAGAACCTCAGGGTAGGAAGTCAAGTGGTCACATCCTCAGAGACCAATCTGCCAACCTGACAAGAGTGCAAACGGATGCTGATGTACTCCCTCCTCAAGCAAATACAAGTCTGGATTATAGCAGAAAGACTTACAACAGAGGAGAAGAAAGCAGACTTAGTCAAGTACCTCATCAGCCTTACCAGCCGCAGCCATACCCTGAGTTTACACCCAGGAAGTATTCACCAGATGCAGCAAGAGCTACAGAGGTAGCAAGATTCCTGATGCGCCGTGAGATAGTGAGCGCTGGTCTCATGAAATTCGACGACCGTCCAGAAAACTACTGGGCCTGGAAGTCATCTTTCCTAAGCGGTACTCAAGATTTAGATCTGACAGACAGAGAAAAGCTTGATCTGCTCGTCAAATGGCTAGGACCAGAGTCCACTGAGCAAGCCCAAAGAATCAGATCAGTACATGTTCATGACGCAACAGCAGGACTTGCAATGGTGTGGAGGAGACTAGAACACTGCTATGGGTCACCTGAAGTGATTGAAGATGCTCTTCTGAAGAGGATAGAAAATTATCCAAGAATGACAAACAAAGACAATCAAAAGCTGAGAGGGTTTGGGGACCTACTCTTAGAAATAGAAGCCGCTAAGTCTAGTGGATATCTGCCAGGTCTCTCATACTTAGATACAGCACGTGGAGTTGATCCCATAATCGAGAAACTTCCTTTCAACTTGCAAGAAAGGTGGGTCACTCAAGCATCAAGATACAAGAAAGATCATCGAGTCGCATTTCCACCGTTCACCTTCCTTGCTGAATTCATCGTAGACCAAGCTGAAACACGCAATGATCCAAGCTTTGCTTTCCTGAACAAGAGAACTGCAAGCTCCCCAAAGGTAGAGCAAAAACATCCAACGCCTTACAAAGAACGCAGAGCAACAGTTTCTGTACGGAAGACAGAAGTCTCGCCTGAGTCTGCAGTCAATCAGGAAGACAGCGCAAGTAAGAAAGTTGAGGAGCCAGACAAAATATGTCTAATCCACAACAAGCCTCATCCACTAAGAAAATGTCGCAGTTTCAGAAGTAAGACATTAGAAGAGCGCAAAGCTTACCTTAAAGACAATCACATTTGTTTCAGATGTTGCTCTTCAATTCAGCATCTTGCAAAAGACTGTACAAAAACAATAAAATGCACAGAGTGCAACAGTGACAAACACCTGTCAGCACTGCACCCAGGACCACCACCATGGAAACAAGAAGTTCCAGCAACTCAAGAAGATCATGGTGGGGAGCAAGGCGAGAGTGCAACGCCAGCAGTAACCTCAAAGTGTACTGAGATCTGTACAGAGCAGGGCCGCCCCAGATCATGTTCCAAAATATGCTTAGTCAAGGTGTATCCTGCAGGCTTCAGAGAAAAAGCAATCAAGATGTACACAGTCTTGGATGAACAGAGTAACAGATCTCTGGCAAAAACAGAGTTCTTTGACCTCTTCGGTGACAAAGGAAGTCCAACTCCATACACCCTGAAGACTTGTTCTGGAGTTGTAGAGACAACAGGGAGAAGAGCAAGCAACTACATCATTGAGTCATTAGATGGAAAGACAAAGGTGACTCTTCCTACCCTCATAGAATGTGATGAGATACCAGACGACAGGTCAGAGATCCCCACACCTGAAGTTGCTCGTCATCACCCCCATCTGGTGCGAATATCAGACCAGATACCAGCACTAGATCCAGATGCTGCAATCATCCTTCTACTTGGGAGAGATATCCTCAGAGTGCACAAAGTCAGAGAACAGTACAATGGGCCACACAATGCACCATTTGCACAACGCCTTGATCTCGGATGGGTCATCGTTGGAGAAGTATGTCTAGACGGACTCCACAAACCAGAAAAGGTGAATGTCTACAGAACACATCTGTTACAGAATGGTCGTACATCTTGTCTTTGCCCATGTACCAACAGTCTACACATTAAAGAGAGACTTGTAAACCCAACACATCATCCGAGTATCCAGAGGTGCATGGAAGACTTAGCCTCAACTGGAGATACAGATGAACTGGGCTGTAAGGTGTTTGAAAGAACACGAGATGACGACAAGCTAGCACCCTCGGTGGAAGATACTCTCTTCCTTGAGATCATGGACAGAGAAGTCTTCAGAGACAAATCAGGCAGCTGGGTAGCCCCTCTACCCTTCCGGTCACCACGCCATCGCCTTCCTGACAACAAGGTACAAGCAGAGAAACGCTTCACCTCGTTGCAGCACATGCTACAAAGAAAGCCAAATATGAAGAAACACTTCCAAGCCTTCATGCAGAAGATCTTTGATAACGATCAAGCTGAAAAGGCACCACCACTACAAGAGAACCAAGAACACTGGTACTTACCAATATTTGGGGTGTACCATCCTCAGAAACCAGGCCAGATACGGGTAGTATTTGACTCTAGTGCGAAGCACAAAGGCCTCTCACTAAATGATGTCCTTCTCAGCGGACCTGACCTGAACAATACACTCCTTGGAGTACTCATCAGGTTCAGAAAAGAACTCGTAGCAGTGACAGCAGACGTACAACAGATGTTCTACTGTTTCCTTGTTCGTGAAGATCACAGAGACTACTTAAGGTTCCTGTGGTATGCAGACAATGACTTTAACAAAGAAATCACAGAGTACAGGATGAAGGTACATGTGTTTGGAAACAGCCCTTCTCCAGCTGTAGCTATCTACAACCTGAGACGAGCAGCACAACAAGGTGAAAGACATGGTCAAGAAGCCACACAGTTCGTCATGAAGAACTTCTACGTAGATGATGGACTTGCTTCTTTCTCCAGCAACGAAGAAGCTATCAACGTCCTGAAAAGTACAAGAGAAATGTTGGCAGAATCCGACATAAGACTGAACAAGGTAGCTTCCAACAGCAACAGAGTCATGGAAGCATTTCCAATGGAAGACCGTGCTAAAGACCTCAAAGACTTGGATCTAGGAACAGAATCACCACCCTTGCAAAGAAGTCTTGGGATTAGTTGGGACCTGAAGACTGACAGTTTCACCTTCAGGGTCTCCAGAGAAGAGAAGCCATTCACAAAAAGAGGTGTCCTATCTACAGTCAACAGTCTTTACGACTCCCTGGGGTTCGTAGCACCCATCATCATGCAAGGTAAAGCTCTTTTGAGACAGATCACTACTGAGCAAGAACAAAGTGACTGGGACATACCTCTACCTGAAGAGAAGGAAATGCAGTGGAAGTTGTGGAAAGACTCATTGTTAGAGCTTGAACAACTCAACATCCCTAGACCATACGTATCTGTTTCCTTGTCTGCTACAAAGAGAAGAGAAATATGCATATTCTCTGACGCCTCCACTATGGCTATCGCATCTGTCGCCTACCTTAGGGTAATAGACACTGAGGGACAAAGCCATGTCGGGTTCCTCATGGGAAAATCTAAGCTGGCTCCCAGACCGGCTCACACTGTCCCACGTCTAGAACTTTGTGCTGCTGTCTTAGCTGTAGAAATGGCAGACATGATTACAACAGAACTGGACATCGAGATCCATGCAATGAACTTTTATACAGACAGCAAGATTGTGTTAGGATATATTCACAACGCTTCAAGAAGATTTTATACATACGTGGCCAACAGAGTGACACGTATCAGAAAGTCTACAAGTCCAGAACAGTGGCATCACATCAGCACAGACAAGAACCCAGCTGATCATGGGACGAGACTAGTGCCAGCTGCTGCGCTCAAGCAAACTAACTGGTTTGTAGGTCCATCCTTTCTTCGTAAACCAGAAACCAAAGAAACTACTCAGGTAGAGACATTTCAGCTCGTAGAGCCAGATCAAGACAAAGAGGTAAGACCTCAAGTGACAGTTTGTAGGACTTTAGTTACAAGAGACAGTCTGGGCGCCCATAGATTTGAAAGGTTTTCCAGCTGGAAGTCGCTGACCCGTGCAATCGGAAAACTTATCTGTCTAGCCAGATCCTCCTGCAGAGCTACCAATACTGATCAGCGTAGCAACGACCACCTTGAACAAGCCAAGGTCACGATCATCAGATGCATCCAGCAGGAAGTCTTTAAAGAAGAAATCCAAGGCCTTCTGAAAAAGGAAGAGATTTCTCAACACAATTCGCTCAAGGACTTGTACACCAGGCAATGGAAACAAGTTCAAAGTCTTGCGGACATTTTCTGGAAGAGGTGGAGACAGGAATACCTGGTGATCTTCCAGCCATGCAAGAAATGGCAAGATGACAAACCCAATTTACAAGTTGGAGACGTTGTCTTACTGAAAGACTCTCAGGCCCACAGGAACGAGTGGCCTATTGGACTCATTGTGGGGACTGATCCTAGTAGTGATGCTAGAGTTAGAAAGGTTGAAGTTAGGATTGTTAGACAGGGCATTCCCAAAGTGTATGCAAGGCCAATTTCTGAAGTAGTTTTACTCCTGTCCAAGGGTTAGTGGCATAACAAAAAGTATGCCAGGTGGGGAGTGTGCTGCCTTCGCAATGTATTTTACATGCTTGGCACTCAGCAGGGTCTGTTCCTTTAAGACCCTCCATTTTCTTGAAGCCTAGAGGCGGGCCTTCTCTCTAAAACATAGGACTAGCTCCGGCATGTCTCATTCATTCCAGCTCCAGCCACCACAGTGACCAGATCCACAGGACTTCTTAAAGCTAATACAGACTGCAAATCTGATAAATACCAAAGCCTGTGAGTAAGGAATTGTTAGTTATCTTGTGTAGAGAGATGCTCGGCATTTGTAGATAGATAATGTGTTTTCAGTGTGTAGTAAGTGAGCACATGTTAGACCCTATCTATGTATTAGCTATGCATAATGTAAGGCACTTGAATAGCCATGCTTATATTTGTCTTTCATATGTTTGTTTTACAGTTTTACCGCACTTTCATTATATCTCAGTAAAGATTACATCAGTTAAGCAAACCAGCGTCTTTCCTTGAGATTCGGTATAAACTTGATGTGAAGCTGTGTCCACGAGACAGCGGAGACATTATATACACAGTACACACACTATATACAATATACATACAGTATACACAGTACACACACTATACACAATATACATACAGTATACACAGTACACACACTATACACAATATACATACAGTATACACAGTACACACACTACATACACAATATACATACAGTATACACAGTACACACACTATATACAATATACATACAGTATACACAGTACACACACTATATACATTATACATACAGTATACACAGTACACACACTATATACAATATACATACAGTATACACAGTACACACACTATATACACAATATACATACAGTATACACAGTACACACACTATACACAATATACATACAGTATACCCAGTACACACACTATACACAATATACATACAGTATATACAGTACACACACTATACACAATATACATACAGTATACACGGTACACACACTATACACAATATACACACAGTATACACAGTACACACACTATACACAATATACATACAGTATACACAGTACTCACACTATATACAATATACATACAATATACACAGTACACACACTATATACACAATATACCTACAGTATACACAGTACACACACTATACACAATATACATACAGTATACACAGTACACACACTATATACAATATACATACAGTATACACAGTACACACACTATATACAATATACATACAGTATACACAGTACACACACTATATACAATATACATACAGTATACACAGTACACACACTATACACAATATACATACAGTATACACAGTACACACACTATACACAATATACATACAGTATACACAGTACACACACTATACACAATATACATACAGTATACACAGTACAAACACTATACACAATATACATACAGTATACACAGTACACACACTATATACACAATATACATACAGTATACACAGTACACACACTATACACAATATACATACAATATACACAGTACACACACTATACACAATATACATACAGTATACACAGTACACACACTATATACACGATATACATACAGAATACACAGTACACACACTATACACAATATACATACAGTATACACAGTACACACACTATACACAATATACATACAGTATACACAGTACACACACTATACACAATATACATACAGTATACACAGTACACACACTATATACAATATACATCCAGTACACACAGTACACACACTATATACAATATACATACAATATACACAGTACACACACTATATACAATATACATACAGTATACACAGTACACACACTATACACAATATACATACAGTATACACAGTACACACACTTTACACAATATACATACAGTATACACAGTACACACTATACACAATATACATACAGTATACACAGTACACACACTATACACAATATACATACAGTATACACAGTACACACACTATATACAATATACATACAATATACACAGTACACACACTATATACAATATACATACAGTATACACAGTACACACACTATACACAATATACATACAGTATACACAGTACACACACTTTACACAATATACATACAGTATACACAGTACACACACTATATACACAATATACATACAGTATACACAGTACACACACTATACACAATATACATACAGTATACACATTACACACACTATATACACAATATACATACAGTATACACAGTACACACACTTTACACAATATACATACAGTATACACAGTACACACACTATATACACAATATACATACAGTATACACAGTACACACACTATACACAATATACATACAGTATACACAGTACACACACTATATACACAATATACATACAGTATACACATTACACACACTATATACACAATATACATACAGTATACACAGTACACACACTTTACACAATATACATACAGTATACACAGTACACACACTATACACAATATACACACAGTATACACAGTACACACACTATACACAATATACATACAGTATACACAGTACACACACTATATACACAATATACATACAGTATATACAGTACACACACTATATACACAATATACATACAGTATACACAGTACACACACTATACACAATATACATACAGTATACACAGTACACACACTATATACACAATATACATACAGTATACACATTACACACACTATATACACAATATACATACAGTATACACAGTACACACACTTTACACAATATACATACAGTATACACAGTTTCACAATGTTTTTATTGAATTTTATAAACATAAGAAATGTAACATATAACATATTATGACATCAGATGTGTCAGAGTTTACATATGAACATGCATAACAACCTTGACTGGTGGAGCATAATTGTTCATCCAAACAGTGTCATGCATATTCACAAAGGATCTATCAGGTCCAAAGGGACCTTAATTGAAATTTGAGAGCAAGAAAATAACAATAAGAAGGAAAACAATAAAACAATAAAATAGTGAGTCTCCATAACTTCTACAAAATCAATCAAAATTGCTGAATCAGGCAGTTGTCTGGTATTTGGTAGAATTCAGAATCGAGGTGTCACAAGGGTCAGCCGTCTTATACACTCGAAGAACCGCTCTTTTGTGTGTAGTAAGCTAAATTGTATCATAACTTAGTTTAGATAGTAAGGGTCTATGGGGGTTTATAAAGCTTAATCCAGGATTCCCATGAGGCTGTACACTCATCTCTTTTTCCCTTTTGACCAAAAAATATTAGCTCATAGTTATAATGAGATAGCAGTGTATTTATTAATTCGTTAATGTGTGGAATCTCTTTTGATTTCCATTTGGAGGCTAGTAACATTTTATATGACAAACATATGTGTACAATCGGAGTTTGTATGTTTTTTGGGAGATCTTCCAGACCCAGAAGTAATAGAGGTAATTCATCTTTAGGTTGTGAGCAATGAGGGATCAATTTCAAAATCATACTTTTTACTTCTGAAACAAAGGTAACTATGGCCGGACAAGTGAGGAAGATATGTTTTAGGGATCCTTGTTCCCCACAATCCCTCCAACATAGTGGCGACAGGTGAGGAAAAATCAAAGATAATTTTTTAGGTGTGTAGTACCATCTATTGACAAACTTGCAATGATGTTCCCATAAATTAGCACATACTGTTGCTTTTTTTATCTTTAAGGATGTATTCAGCCATTTCGATTCAGAGAAGGATTGTCCCAAGTCGGATTCCCATCGTACCATCCCCGAATTTTTGTTTAACCATTTGTCTTCATTAAAATAGGAATAAAAGTTTTTAAGTCCCTTTTCTTTCTCCTTTACAGGATCAAGGAACCAAGTATGGAGGCTTTTTGGGAGCGTAGAATAGGATTCAGGGAATTTTTGCAAGTGCTTCTGTAGAATGTTGTAATATTTTTTATCGGATTCGGGTATTTTGTAGTTTGACTGTAATTCATCAAATGATAGCATTTTGTTGTTCCTAAGTACATCAGAGATGTATTTAATGCCCAGATCCTCCCAATGTAGAATGTTCAGTTTAGGGAGAAAGAGCTGGAGAGATTGGAGTGGTATCGGGGAGTCCATGGTACCCTCAATTTTGTCAATGTTTATAATACTCGAACTCCACACTTTTCCCGTTATTGAGAGGGTTGGGGGAATTCCAGGTCTATTAAGTAATTGGAAGCGTGATTTATTTAATAGGGTAGTGCTCCAGTTCTCTATTTTAGTAATATTTGATTCAAGCTTAACCCATGGTTTCTGTTGTTCTAGGGGTATTAGCCATTCCAGGGATTGCCTGATAATAATAGATTTATAATAGGCATGATAATTGGGTAGTCCCATTCCTCCATGTTTAAAAGATTTTTGTAATGCCACTAGGGAAATTCTGGGTTTAGACTGACCCCATATAAATGATGTCATTTGTTTATTAAGACTGTTTAGTATGTTGGCTGGCACGTAAACTGGAAGGGATCGCATAACATATAAAACCCTGGGCATAATAAACATTTTCTATATGATGGAACGACCCATCCAACTCCATTCACCTTTCGTATATTTATCTAGAGAGGATTGGAGATCTGACTTTAGGGTGGAGAAATTTGTTTTCACCATGCACGAAATGTTTTTGTTTAAGATTATGCCTAAATATTTCATTGTCAGTGGGTCCCATTGGTATAAGAAGCGTCTCATTAATTGCTCCTTGGTGGGTGGGTCAATATGAATGCTTAAAATATTAGATTTAGGTTCATTGACTTTGTAATATGTGAGTTCGCCGAATCTGTGTAGAATATTTTGTACTATCGGGAGAGAAGTGAGAGGTTCAGATAGAGATAAGATTATGTCATCTGCGAATAATCCTATTTTCTGGCTTTCTTTAGATATAGGGATGCCTTTGATGGAAACATTGTCTCTTATCATTTTTGCTAATGGTTCTAATGAGATAAGGAATAATAATGGAGATAGGGGGCAACCTTGCCTAGTTCCATTTGTTATCTGAAAAGGGACTGAAAGAATGTCATTGGCCAGGACTGAGGCGCTCGGGTTGCTGTATAGGGCAAAGACGGATTTTATAATTTCATCAGGAAAGCCGAATACAGTATACACAGTACACACACTATATACAATATACATACAGTATACACAGTACACACACTATATACACAATATACACACTATACATACAGTATACACAGTACACTCACTATATACACAATATACACACTATACATACAGTATACACAGTACACACACTATATACACAATATACATACAGTATACACAGTACACACACTATATACAATATACATACAGTATACACAGTACACACACTATATACAATATACATACAGTATACACAGTACACACACTATATACACAATATACACACTATACATACAGTATACACAGTACACTCACTATATACACAATATACACAATATACATACAGTATACACAGTACACACACTATACACAATATACATACAGTATACACAGTACACTCACTATATACACAATATACACAATATACATACAGTATACACAATACACACACTATACACAATATACATACAGTATACACAGTACACACACTATATACACAATATACACACTATACATACAGTATACACAGTACACACACTATACACAATATACATACAGTATACACAGTACACACACTATACACAATATATATACAGTATACACAGTACACACACTATATACAATATACATACAGTATACACAGTACACACACTATATACACAATATACACACTATACATACAGTATACACAGTACACACACTATACACAATATACATACAGTATACACAGTACACACACTATACACAATATATATACAGTATACACAGTACACACACTATACACAATATACATACAGTATACACAGTACACACACTATATATACAATATACATACAGTATACACAGTACACACACTATACACAATATACATACAGTATACACAGTACACACACTATATACAATATACATACAGTATACACAGTACACACACTATACACAATATACATACAGTATACACAGTACACACACTATATATACAATATACATACAGTATACACAGTACACACACTATATACAATATACATACAGTATACACAGTACACACACTATATATACAATATACATACAGTATACACAGTACACACACTATACACAATATACATACAGTATACACAGTACACACACTATACACAATATACATACAGTATACACAGTACACACACTATATACACAATATACATACAGTATACACAGTACACACTATACACAATATACATACAGTATACACAGTGCACACACTATACACAATATACATACAGTATACATATTACACACACTATACACAATATGCATACAGTATACACATTACACACACTATATATACAATATACATACAGTATACACAGTACACACACTATATACAATATACATACAGTATACACAGTACACACACTATACACAATATACATACAGTATATACAGTACACACACTATATACAATATACATACAGTATACACAGTACACACATTATATACAATATACATACAGTATACACAGTACACACACTATACACAATATACATACAGTATACACAGTACACACATTATATACAATATACATACAGTATACACAGTACACACACTATATACACAATATACATACAGTATACACAGTACACACACTATATACAATATACATACAGTATACACAGTACACACACTATACACAATATACATACAGTATACACAGTACACACACTATACACAATATATATACAGTATACACAGTACACACACTATATACACAATATACATACAGTATACACAGTACACACACTATACACAATATACATACAGTATACACAGTACACACACTATATACAATATACATACAGTATACACAGTACACACTATACACAATATACATACAGTATACACAGTACACACACTATATACAATATACATACAGTATACACAGTACACACACTATATACAATATGCATACAGTATACACAGTACACACACTATATACACAATGTACATACAGTATACACAGTACACACACTATATACAATATACATACAGTATACACAGTACACACACTATATACAATATACATACAGTATACACAGTACACACACTATATACAATATACATACAGTATACACAGTACACACACTATATACAATATACATACAGTATACACAGTACACACACTATATACAATATACATACAGTATACACAGTACACACACTATATACAATATACATACAGTATACACAGTACACACACTATATACACAATATACATACAGTATACACAGTACACACACTATACACAATATACATACAGTATACACAGTACACACACTATACACAATATACATACAGTATACACAGTACACACACTATACACAATATACATACAGTATACACAGTACACACACTATACACAATATACATACAGTATACACAGTACACACACTATATACAATATACATACAGTATACACAGTACACACACTATACACAATATACATACAGTATACACAGTACACACACTATACACAATATACATACAGTATACACAGTACACACACTATATACACAATATACATACAGTATACACAGTACACACACTATACACAATATACATACAGTATACACAGTACACACACTATATACAATATACATACAGTATACACAGTACACACACTATACACAATATACATACAGTATACACAGTATACACACTATATACACAATATACATACAGTATACACAGTACACACTATACACAATATACATACAGTATACACAGTACACACACTATATACACAATATACATACAGTATACACAGTACACACACTATATACAATATACATACAGTATACACAGTACACACACTATACACAATATACATACAGTATACACAGTACACACACTATACACAATATACATACAGTATACACAGTACACACTATATACAATATACATACAGTATACACAGTACACACACTATATATACAATATACATACAGTATATACAGTACACACACTACATACACAATATACATACAGTATACACAGTACACACACTATATACAATATACATACAGTATACACAGTACACACACTATATACATTATACATACAGTATACACAGTACACACACTATATACAATATACATACAGTATACACAGTACACACACTATATACACAATATACATACAGTATACACAGTACACACACTATACACAATATACATACAGTATACCCAGTACACACACTATACACAATATACATACAGTATATACAGTACACACACTATACACAATATACATACAGTATACACGGTACACACACTATACACAATATACACACAGTATACACAGTACACACACTATACACAATATACATACAGTATACACAGTACTCACACTATATACAATATACATACAATATACACAGTACACACACTATATACACAATATACCTACAGTATACACAGTACACACACTATACACAATATACATACAGTATACACAGTACACACACTATATACAATATACATACAGTATACACAGTACACACACTATATACAATATACATACAGTATACACAGTACACACACTATATACAATATACATACAGTATACACAGTACACACACTATATACAATATACATACAGTATACACAGTACACACACTATACACAATATACATACAGTATACACAGTACACACACTATACACAATATACATACAGTATACACAGTACACACACTATACACAATATACATACAGTATACACAGTACAAACACTATACACAATATACATACAGTATACACAGTACACACACTATATACACAATATACATACAGTATACACAGTACACACACTATACACAATATACATACAATATACACAGTACACACACTATACACAATATACATACAGTATACACAGTACACACACTATATACACGATATACATACAGAATACACAGTACACACACTATATACAATATACATACAGTATACACAGTACACACACTATACACAATATACATACAGTATACACAGTACACACACTATACACAATATACATACAGTATACACAGTACACACACTATATACACAATATACATACAGTATACACAGTACACACACTATATACAATATACATACAATATACACAGTACATACACTATACACAATATACATACAGTATACACAGTACACACACTATACACAATATACATACATTATACACAGTACATACACTATACACAATATACATACAATATACACAGTACACACACTATATACACAATATACCTACAGTATACACAGTACACACACTATACACAATATACATACAGTATACACAGTACACACACTATATACAATATACATACAATATACACAGTACATACACTATACACAATATACATACAGTATACACAGTACACACACTATACACAATATACATACATTATACACAGTACATACACTATACACAATATACATACAGTATACACAGTACACACACTATATACAATATACATACAATATACACAGTACACACACTATATACACAATATACCTACAGTATACACAGTACACACACTATACACAATATACATACAGTATACACAGTACACACACTATACACAATATACATACAGTATACACAGTACACACACTATACACAATATACATACATTATACACAGTACACACACTATATATACAATATACATACAGTATACACAGTACACACACTATATACAATATACATACAATATACACAGTACACACACTATATACAATATACATACAGTATACACAGTACACACACTATACACAATATACATACAGTATACACAGTACACACACTATACACAATATACACACAGTATACACAGTACACACACAATACACAATATACACACAGTATACACAGTACACACACTATATACAATATACATACAATATACACAGTACATACACTATACACAATATACATACAGTATACACAGTACATACACTATATATACAATATACATACAATATACACAGTACACACACTATATACAATATACATACAGTATACACAGTACACACACTATACACAATATACATACAGTATACACAGTACACACACTATATACAATATACATACAGTATACACAGTACACACACTATATACAATATACATACAGTATACACAGTACACACACTATATACACAATATACATACAGTATACACAGTACACACACTATACACAATATACATACAATATACACAGTACACACACTATACACAATATACATACAGTATACACAGTACACACACTATACACAATATACATACAGTATACACAGTACACACACTATACACAATATACATACAATATACACAGTACACACACTATACACAATATACATACAGTATACACAGTACACACACTATATACACAATATACATACAGTATACACAGTACACACACTATATACACAATATACATACAGTATACACAGTACACACACTATACACAATATACATACAGTATACACAGTACACACACTATACACAATATACATACAGTATACACAGTACACACACTATATACACAATATACATACAATATACACAGTACACACACTATACACAATATACATACAGTATACACAGTACACACACTATATACACAATATACATACAATATACACAGTACACACACTATATACACAATATACATACAGTATACACAGTACACACACTATATACACAATATACATACAATATACACAGTACACACACTATACACAATATACATACAGTATACACAGTACACACACTATACACAATATACATACAATATACACAGTACACACACTATACACAATATACATACAGTATACACAGTACACACACTATACACAATATACATACAGTATACACAGTACACACACTATATACAATATACATACAGTATACACAGTACACACACTATATATACAATATACATACAGTATACACAGTACACACACTATACACAATATACATACAGTGTATACAGTACACACACTATATACACAATATACATACAGTATACACAGTACACACACTATATACAATATACATACAGTATACACAGTACACACACTATACACAATATACATACAGTATACACAGTATACACACTATATACACAATATACATACAGTATACACAGTACACACTATACACAATATACATACAGTATACACAGTACACACACTATACACAATATACACACAGTATACACAGTACACACACTATACACAATATACATACAGTATACACAGTACACACACTATACACAATATACATACAGTATACACAGTACACACACTATACACAATATACACACAGTATACACAGTACACACACTATACACAATATACATACAGTATACACAGTACACACACTATACACAATATACATACAGTATACACAGTACACACACTATACACACTATACATACAGTATACACAGTACACACACTATACACAATATACATACAGTATACACAGTACACACACTATACACAATATACACACAGTATACACAGTACACACACTATACACAATATACATACAGTATACACAGTACACACACTATACACAATATACATACAGTATACACAGTACACACACTATACACAATATACATACAGTATACACAGTACACACAATATACACAATATACATACAGTATACACAGTACACACACTATATACACAATATACATACAGTATACAGAGTACACACACTATACACAATATACATACAGTATACACAGTACACACACTATACACAATATACATACAGTATACACAGTACACACACTATATACAACATACATACAGTATACACAGTACACACACTATACACAATATACATACAGTATACACAGTACACACACTATATACACAATATACATACAGTATACACAGTACACACACTATACACAATATACATACAGTATACACAGTACACACACTATATACACAATATACATACAGTATACACAGTACACACACTATACACAATATACATACAATATACACAGTACACACACTATACACAATATACATACAGTATACACAGTACACACACTATACACAATATACATACAGTATACACAGTACACACACTATATACAATATACATACAGTATACACAGTACACACACTATATATACAATATACATACAGTATACACAGTACACACACTATACACAATATACATACAGTATACACAGTACACACACTATACACAGTATACATACAGTATACACAGTACACACACTATACACAATATACATACAGTATACACAGTACACACACTATACACAATATACATACAGTATACACAGTACACACACTATACACAGTATACATACAGTATACACAGTACACACACTATACACAGTATACATACAGTATACACAGTACACACACTATACACAATATACATACAGTATACTCATTACACACACTATACACAATATACATACAGTATACACAGTATACACACTATATACAATATACATACAGTATACACATTACACACACTATACACAATATACATACAGTATACACAGTACACACACTATATACAATATACATACAGTATACACAGTACACACACTATACACAATATACATACAGTATACACAGTACACACACTATACACAATATACATACAGTATACACAGTACACACACTATACACAATATACATACAGTATACACAGTACACACACTATACACAATATACATACAGTATACACAGTACACACACTATACACAATATACATACAGTATACACAGTACACACACTATATACACAATATACCTACAGTATACACAGTACACACACTATATACACAATATACATACAGTATACACAGTACACACACTATACACAATATACATACAGTATACACAGTACACACACTATACACAATATACATACAGTATACACAGTACACACACTATACACAATATACATACAGTATACACAGTACACACACTATATACAATATACATACAGTATACACAGTACACACACTATATACAATATACATACAGTATACACAGTACACACACTATATACAATATACATACAGTATACACAGTACACACACTATATACAATATACATACAGTATACACAGTACACACACTATATACACAATATACATACAGTATACACAGTACACACACTATATACACAATATACATACAGTATACACAGTACACACACTATACACAATATACATACAGTATACACAGTACACACACTATACACAATATACATACAGTGTACACAGTACAAACACTATACACAATATACATACAGTATACACAGTACACACACTATATACACGATATACATACAGTATACACAGTACACACACTATACACAATATACATACAGTATACACAGTACACACTATACACAATATACATACAGTGTACACAGTACACACATTATACACAATATACATACAGTATACACAGTACACACACTATATACAATGTACATACAGTATACACAGTACACACACTATATACACAATATACATACAATATACACAGTACACACACTATACACAATATACATACAGTATACACAGTACACACACTATATACACAATATACACACTATACATACAGTATACACAGTACACTCACTATATACACACTATACACAATATACATACAGTATACACTCACTATATACACACTATACATACAGTACACACAATATACATACAGTATACACTCACTATATACACACTATATACACAATATACATACTGTATACACTCACTATATACACAATATACATACAGTACACACAATATACATACAGTATACACTCACTATATACACACTATATACACAATATACATACTGTATACACAGTACACACAATATACACAATATACATACAGTATACACTCACTATATACACAATATACATACAGTATACACTCACTATATACACACTATACACAATATACATACAGTATACACTCACTATATACACACTATACACAATATACATACAGTATACACTCACTATATACACAATATACATACAGTACACACAATATACATACAGTATACACTCACTATATACACAATATACACAATATACATACAGTATACACTCACTATATACACAATATACATACTGTATACACAATATACATACAGTATACACTCACTATAAACACACTATACACAATATACATACAGTATACACTCACTATATACACAATATACATACAGTATACACTCACTATATACACAATATACATACAGTATACACTCACTATATACACAATATACATACAGTATACACTCACTATATACACACTATACACAATATACATACAGTATACACTCACTATATACACAATATACATACAGTACACACAATATACATACATTATACACTCACTATATACACAATATACATACAGTATACACTCACTATATACACAATATACATACAGTATACACTCACTATATACACAATATACATACTGTATACACTCACTATATACACAATATACATACAGTATACACTCACTATATACACAATATACATACAGTACACACAATATACATACAGTATACACTCACTATATACACACTATACACAATATACATACAGTATACACTCACTATATACACAGTATACATACAGTATACACTCACTATATACACAATATACATACTGTATACACTCACTATATACACAATATACATACAGTATACACTCACTATATACACAATATACATACTGTATAAACTCACTATATACACAATATACATACAGTATACACTCACTATATACACAATATACATACTGTATAAACTCACTATATACACAATATACACACTATACATACAGTATACACTCACTATATACACAATATACATACAGTATACACTCACTATATACACAATATACATACAGTACACACAATATACATACACTATACACTCACTTTATACACAGTATACATACAGTACACACAGTATACATACAGTATACACTCATTATATACACACTATATACACAATATACATACAGTATACACTCACTATATACACAATATACACAATATACATACTGTATACACTCACTATATACACAATATACATACAGTATACACTCACTATATACACAATATACACAATATACATACAGTATACACTCACTATATACACAATATACATACAGTACACACAATATACATACAGTATACACTCACTATATACACAATATACACAATATACATACAGTATATACTCAGTATATACACACTATACACAATATACATACAGTATACACTCACTATATACACAATATACATACAGTATACACTCACTATATACACACTATACACAATATACATACAGTATACACTCACTATATACACAATATACATACAGTATACACTCACTATATACACAATATACATACAGTATACACTCACTATATACACAATATACATACTGTATAAACTCACTATATACACAATATACATACTGTATACACTCACTATATACACAATATACATACAGTATACACTCACTATATACACAATATACATACAGTACACACTCACTATATACACACTATACACAATATACATACAGTTTACACTCACTATATACACAATATACATACAGTATACACTCACTATATACACAATATACATACTGTATACACTCACTATATACACAATATACATACAGTGTACACTCACTATATACACAATATACATACAGTATACACTCACTATATACACAATATACATACCATATACACTCACTATATACACAATATACATACAGTACACACAATATACATACAGTATACACTCACTATATACACAGTATACATACAGTACACACAATATACATACAGTATACACTCACTATATACACAATATACATACAGTATACACTCACTATATACACAATATACATACAGTATACACTCACTATATACACAATATACATACAGTATACACTCACTATATACACAATATACATACTGTATAAACTCACTATATACACAATATACATACTGTATACACTCACTATATACACAATATACATACAGTATACACTCACTATATACACAGTATACATACAGTACACACAGTATACATACAGTATACACTCACTATATACACAATATACATACAGTATACACTCACTATATACACAATATACATACAGTATACACTCACTATATACACAGTATACATACAGTACACACAGTATACATACAGTATACACTCACAATATACACACTATACACAATATACATACAGTATACACTCACTATATACACAATATACATACAGTACACACAATATACATACAGTATACACTTACTATATACACAGCATACATACAGTACACACTCACTATATACACACTATACACAATATACATACAGTATACACTCACTATATACACACTATACACAATATACATACAGTATACACTCACTATATACACACTATACATACAGTATACACAATATACATACAGTATACACTCACTATATACACAATAAACATACAGTACACACAATATACATACAGTATACACTCACTATATACACAGTATACATACAGTACACACAATATACATACAGTATACACTCACTATATACACAATATACATACAGTATACACTCACTATATACACAATATACATACAGTACACACAATATACATACAGTATACACTCACTATATACACAGCATACATACAGTACACACTCACTATATACACACTATACACAATATACATACAGTATACACTCACTATATACACACTATACACAATATACATACAGTATACACTCACTATATACACACTATACATACAGTATACACTCACTATATACACAATAAACATACAGTACACACAATATACATACAGTATACACTCACTATATACACAGTATACATACAGTACACACAATATACATACAGTATACACTCACTATATACACAATATATACACAGTATACACAATATACATACAGTATACACTCACTATATACACACACTATACACAATATACATACAGTATACACTCACTAAATACATAGTATACATACAGTACACACAATATACATACAGTATACACTCACTATATACACACTATACACAATATACATACAGTATACACTCACTATATACACAATATACACACTATACATACAGTATACACTCACTATATACACAATATACACACAGTATACACTCACTATATACACAATATACACACAGTATACACAATATACATACATTATACACTCACTATATACACACACTATACACAATATACATACAGTATACACTCACTATATACACAGTATACATACAATACACACAATATACATAGAGTATAAACTCACTATATACACAATATACATACAGTATACACTCACTATATACACAATATACATACAGTATACACTCACTATATACACAATATACATACAGTACACACAATATACATACAGTATACACTCACTATATACACAATATACACAATATACATACAGTATACACTCACTATATACACAATATACATACAGTACACACAATATACATACAGTATACACTCACTATATACACAGTATACACAATATACATACAGTATACACTCACTATATACACAATATACACAATATACATACAGTATACACTCACTATATACACACTATACACAATATACATACAGTATACACTCACTATATACACACTATACATACAGTATACACTCACTATATACACACTATACATACAGTATACACTCACTATATACACACTATACATACAGTATACACTCACTATATACACACTATACACAATATACATACAGTTTACACTCACTATATACACAATATACATACAGTATACACTCACTATATACACAATATACATACAGTATACACTCACTATATACACAATATACATACTGTATACACTCACTATATACACAATATGCATACAGTATACACTCACTATATACACAATATACATACAGTATACACTCACTATATACACAATATACATACCATATACACTCACTATATACACAATATACATACAGTACACACAATATACATACAGTATACACTCACTATATACACAGTATACACAATATACATACAGTATACACTCACTATATACACAATATACATACAGTACACACAATATACATACAGTATACACTCACTATATACACAGCATACATACAGTACACACAGTATACATACAGTATACACTCACTATATACACACTATACACAATATACATACAGTATACACTCACTATATACACACTATACACAATATACATACAGTATACACTCACTATATACACAATATACATACCATATACACTCACTATATACACAATATACATACAGTACACACAATATACATACAGTATACACTCACTATATACACACTATACATACAGTACACACAATATACATACAGTATACACTCACTATATACACACTATACATACAGTATACACTCACTATATACACAGTATACACAATATACATACAGTACACACAATATACATACAGTATACACTCACTATATACACAATATACATACAGTACACACAATATACATACATTATACACTCACTATATACACAGCATACATACAGTACACACAGTATACATACAGTATACACTCACTATATACACACTATACACAATATACATACAGTATACACTCACTATATACACACTATACACAATATACATACAGTATACACTCACTATATACACACTATACACAATATACATACAGTATACACTCACTATATACACAATAAACACACTATACATACAGTATACACTCACTATATACACAATATACATACTGTATACACTCACTATATACACAATATACATACTGTATACACTCACTATATACACAATATGCATACAGTATACACTCACTATATACACAATATACATACAGTATACACTCACTATATACACAATATACATACCATATACACTCACTATATACACAATATACATACAGTACACACAATATACATACAGTATACACTCACTATATACACAGTATACATACAGTACACACAATATACATACAGTATACACTCACTATATACACAATATACATACAGTACACACAATATACATACAGTATACACTCACTATATACACAGCATACATACAGTACACACAGTATACATACAGTATACACTCACTATATACACACTATACACAATATACATACAGTATACACTCACTATATACACACTATACATACAGTATACACTCACTATATACACACTATACACAATATACATACAGTATACACTCACTATATACACAATAAACACACTATACATACAGTATACACTCACTATATACACAATATACATACAGTACACACAATATACATACAGTATACACTCACTATATACACAGTATACATACAGTACACACAATATACATACAGTATACACTCACTATATACACAGTATACATACAGTACACACAATATACATACAGTATACACTCACTATATACACAATATACACACAGTATACACTCACTATATACACAATATACACACAGTATACACTCACTATATACACAATATACACACAGTATACACTCACTATATACACTATACACAATATACATACAGTATACACTCACTATATACACAATATACACACAGTATACACAATATACATACAGTATACACTCACTATATACACACACTATACACAATATACATACAGTATACATTCACTATATACACAGTATACATACAGTACACACAATATACATACAGTATACACTCACTATATACACACTATACACAATATACATACAGTATACACCCACTATATACACACTATACACAATATACATACAGTATACACTCACTATGTACACAATATACACACAGTATACACAATATACATACAGTACACACTCACTATACACACAATATACACACAGTATACACAATATACATACATTATACACTCACTATATACACACACTATACACAATATACATACAGTATACACTCACTATATACACAGTATACACACAATATACATACAGTATACACTCATTATATACACACACTATACACAATATACATACAGTATACACTCACTATATACACAGTATACACAATATACATACAGTATACACTCACTATATACACACTATACATACAGTATACACTCACTATATACACAGTATACACAATATACATACAGTATACACTCACTATATACACAATATACATACAGTATACACTCACTATATACACAATATACATACAGTACACACAATATACATACAGTATACACTCACTATAAACACAATATACATACAGTATACACTCACTATATACACACTATACACAATATACATACAGTATACACTCACTATATACACAGTATACATACAGTATACACTCACTATATACACAATATACATACTGTATACACTCACTATATACACAATATACATACAGTATACACTCACTATATACACAATATACATACAGTATACACTCACTATATACACAATATACATACAGTATACACTCACTATATACACAATATACATACAGTATACACTCACTATATACACAATATACATACAGTATACACTCACTATATACACAATATACATACTGTATAAACTCACTATATACACAATATACATACAGTATACACTCACTATATACACACTATACATACAGTATACACTCACTATATACACAATATACATACAGTATACACTCACTATATACACAATATACATACAGTATACACTCACTATATACACACTATACACAATATACATACAGTACACACAATATACATACAGTATACACTCACTATAAACACAATATACATACAGTATACACTCACTATATACACACTATACACAATATACATACAGTATACACTCACTATATACACAATAAACATACAGTACACACAATATACATACAGTATACACTCACTATATACACAATATACATACAGTATACACTCACTATATACACAATATACATACAGTATACACTCACTATATACACACTATACACAATATACATACAGTATACACTCACTATATACACAATATACATACAGTATACACTCACTATATACACAATATACATACAGTATACACTCACTATATACACAGTATACATACAGTATACACACACTATATACACACTATACATACAGTATACACTCACTATATACACAATATACATACAGTATACACTCACTATATACACAATATACATACAGTATACACTCACTATATACACAATATACATACAGTACACACAATATACATACAGTATACACTCACTATATACACACTATACATACAGTACACACAATATACATACAGTATACACTCACTATAAACACAATATACATACAGTATACACTCACTATATACACAGTATACATACAGTACACACAGTATACATACAGTATACACACACTATATACACAATATACATACAGTACACACAATATACATACAGTATACACTCACTATAAACACAATATACATACAGTATACACTCACTATATACACAGTATACATACAGTACACACAGTATACATACAGTATACACACACTATATACACAATATACATACAGTATACACTCACTATATACACAATATACACAATATACATACAGTATACACTCACTATATACACAATATACATACAGTATACACTCACTATAAACACAGTATACATACAGTACACACAATATACATACAGTATACACTCACTATATACACAATATACACAATATACATACAGTATACACTCACTATATACACAATATACATACAGTATACACTCACTATAAACACAGTATACATACAGTACACACAATATACATACAGTACACACTCACTATATACACACACTATACACACTATACATACAGTATACACTCACTATATACACAATATACACAATATACATACAGTATACACTCACTATATACACAATATACATACAGTACACACAATATACATACAGTATACACTCACTATAAACACAATATACACAATATACATACAGTATACACAGTACACACACTATACACAATATACCTACAGTATACACTCACTATATACACAATATACATACAGTACACACAATATACATACAGTATACACTCACTATAAACACAATATACATACAGTACACACTCACTATATACACACACTATACACACTATACATACAGTATACAATAACTATATACACAGTATACACACAGTACACACAGTATATAGATGTCACATACCTGCAGGCTGCCTGGATGTGTCCCTCGCCCTGGTCCAGGGCCTTATATACCGTCCTGTGAGGGCAGTGGGGGCAAGGACCTACATACCTGAAGAACAGGTGTATCCAGAGAAGGTACAGGGAGGGGCGCCATTACTGAGAACCGCTGCAGGAAATCTGCGGAGAGTCATAAAAAGACAACATCAGAGAATAAAGAGAAAACCAGAAGAGGACCCTCATATACCCTGTGATATACTACGGGAACCCAATAGAACCCTGTGAGGACCCTCATATACCCTGTGATATACTACGGGAACCCAATAGAACCCTGTGAGGACCCTCATATACCCTGTGATATACTACGGGAACCCAATAGAACCCTGTGAGGACCCTCATATACCCTGTGATATACTACGGGAACCCAATAGAACCCTGTGAGGACCCTCATATACCCTGTGATATACTACGGGAACCCAATAGAACCCTGTGAGGACCCTCATATACCCTGTGATATACTACGGGAACCCAATAGAACCCTGTGAGGACCCTCATATACCCTGTGATATACTACGGGAACCCAATAGAACCCTGTGAGGACCCTCATATACCCTGTGATATACTACGGGAACCCAATAGAACCCTGTGAGGACCCTCATATACCCTGTGATATACTACGGGAACCCAATAGAACCCTGTGAGGACCCTCATATACCCTGTGATATACTACGGGAACCCAATAGAACCCTGTGAGGACCCTCATATACCCTGTGATATACTACGGGAACCCAATAGAACCCTGTGAGGACCCTCATATACCCTGTGATATACTACGGGAACCCAATAGAACCCTGTGAGGACCCTCATATACCCTGTGATATACTACGGGAACCCAATAGAACCATGTGAGGACCCTCATATACCCTGTGATATACTACGGGAACCCAATAGAACCCTGTGAGGACCCTCATATACCCTGTGATATACTACGGGAACCCAATAGAACCCTGTGAGGACCCTCATATACCCTGTGATATACTACGGGAACCCAATAGAACCCTGTGAGGACCCTCATATACCCTGTGATATACTACGGGAACCCAATAGAACCCTGTGAGGACCCTCATATACCCTGTGATATACTACGGGAACCCAATAGAACCCTGTGAGGACCCTCATATACCCTGTGATATACTACGGGAACCAAATAGAACCCTGCGAGGACCCTCATATACACTCTGATATACTACGGGAACCCATTAGAACCCTGTGAGGACCCTCATATACCCTGTGATATACTACGGGAACCCAATAGAACCCTTTGAGGACTCTAATATACCCTGTGATATACTACAGGAACCCAATAGAACCCTGTGAGGACCCTCAAATCCCCTTTGATATACTACAGGAACCCAATAGAACCCTGTGAGGACCCTCATATACCCTCTGATATACTATGGGAACCCAATAGAACCCTGTAAGGACTCTCATATACCCTCTGATATACTAGGGGAACCCAAAAGAACCCTGTGAGGACCCTCATATACCCTGTGATATACTACGGGAACCCAATAGAACCCTGTGAGGACCCTCATATACCTTGTAATATACTACGGGAACCCAATAGAACCCTGTGAGGACCCTCATATACCTTGTGATATACTATGGGAACCCAATAGAACCCTGTGAGGACCCTCATCTACCTTGTGATATACTACGGGAACCCAATAGAACCCTGTGAGGACCCTCATATACCCTGTGATATACTACGGGAACCCAATAGAACCCTGTGAGGACCCTCATATACCCTGTGATATACTACGGGAACCCAATAGAACCCTGTGAGGACCCTCATATACCCTGTGATATACTACGGGAACCCAATAGAACCCTGTGAGAACCCTCATATACACTCTGATATACTATGGGAACCCAATAGAACCCTGTAAGGACCCTCATATACCCTGTGATATACTACGGGAACCCAATAGAACCCTGTGAGGACCCTCATATACCCTGTGATATACTACGGGAACCCAATAGAACCCTGTGAGGACCCTCATATACCCTGTGATATACTATGGGAACCCAATAGAACCCTGTGAGGACCCTCATATACCCTGTGATATACTACGGGAACCCAATAGAACCCTGTGAGGACCCTCATATACCCTGTGATATACTACGGGAACCCAATAGAACCCTGTGAGGACCCTCATATACCCTGTGATATACTACGGGAACCCAATAGAACCATGTGAGGACCCTCATATACCCTGTGATATACTACGGGAACCCAATAGAACCATGTGAGGACCCTCATATACCCTGTGATATACTACGGGAACCCAATAGAACCCTGTGAGGACCCTCATATACCCTGTGATATACTACGGGAACCCAATAGAACCATGTGAGGACCCTCATATACCCTGTGATATACTACGGGAACCCAATAGAACCCTGTGAGGACCCTCATATACCCTGTAATATACTACGGGAACCCAATAGAACCCTGTGAGGACCCTCATATACCCTGTGATATACTACGGGAACCCAATAGAACCCTGTGAGGACCCTCATATACCCTGTGATATACTATGGGAACCCAATAGAACCCTGTGAGGACCCTCATATACCCTGTGATATACTACGGGAACCCAATAGAACCCTGTGAGGACCCTCATATACCCTGTGATATACTACGGGAACCCAATAGAACCCTGTGAGGACCCTCATATACCCTGTGATATACTACGGGAACCCAATAGAACCATGTGAGGACCCTCATATACCCTGTGATATACTACGGGAACCCAATAGAACCATGTGAGGACCCTCATATACCCTGTGATATACTACGGGAACCCAATAGAACCCTGTGAGGACCCTCATATACCCTGTGATATACTACGGGAACCCAATAGAACCATGTGAGGACCCTCATATACCCTGTGATATACTACGGGAACCCAATAGAACCCTGTGAGGACCCTCATATACCCTGTAATATACTACGGGAACCCAATAGAACCCTGTGAGGACCCTCATATACCTTGTGATATACTATGGGAACCCAATAGAACCCTGTGAGGACCCTCATCTACCTTGTGATATACTACGGGAACCCAATAGAACCCTGTGAGGACCCTCATATAACCTGTGATATACTATGGGAACCCAATAGAACCCTGTGAGGACCCTCATATACCCTGTGATATACTATGGGAACCCAATAGAACCCTGTGAGGACCCTCATATACCCTGTGATATACTACGGGAACCCAATAGAACCCTGTGAGGACCCTCATATACCTTGTGATATACTACGGGAACCCAATAGAACCCTGTGAGGACCCTCATATACCCTGTGATATACTACAGGAACCCAATAGAACCCTGTGAGGAACCTCATATACACTCTGATATACTACGGGAACCCAATAGAACCCTGTGAGGAACCTCAAATACCCTGTGATATACTATGGGAACCCAATAGAACCCTGTGAGGACCCTCATATACTCTGTGATATACTACGGGAACCCAATAGAACCATGTGAGGACTCTCATATACACTCTGTTATATTACGGGAACCCAATAGAACCCTGTGAGGACCCTCATATACCCTGTGATATACTACGGGAACCCAATAGAACCCTGTGAGGACCCTCATATACCCTGTGATATACTACGGGAACCCAATAGAACCCTGTGAGGACCCTCATATACCCTGTGATATACTACGGGAACCAAATAGAACCCTGCGAGGACCCTCATATACCCTGTGATATACTATGGGAACCCAATAGAACCCTGTGAGGACCCTCATATACACTCTGATATACTACGGGAACCCATTAGAACCCTGTGAGGACCCTCATATACCCTGTGATATACTACGGGAACCCAATAGAACCCTTTGAGGACTCTAATATACCCTGTGATATACTACAGGAACCCAATAGAACCCTGTGAGGACCCTCAAATCCCCTTTGATATACTACAGGAACCCAATAGAACCCTGTGAGGACCCTCATATACCCTCTGATATACTATGGGAACCCAATAGAACCCTGTAAGGACTCTCATATACCCTCTGATATACTAGGGGAACCCAAAAGAACCCTGTGAGGACCCTCATATACACTCTGATATATTATGGAAACCCAATAGAACCCTGTGAGGACCCTCATATACCCTGTGATATACTACGGGAACCCAATAGAACATTGTGAGGATCCTCGTATACCCTCTGATATGCTACAGGAACCCAATAGAACCCTGTGAGGACCCTCATATACCCTCTGATATATTATGGGAACCCAATAGAACCCTGTGAAGACCCTCATATACCCTGTGATATACTATGGGAACCCAATAGAACCCTGTGAGGACCCTCATATACCCTCTGATATATTATGGGAACCCATTTGAGCCCTGTGAGGACCCTCATATACCCTGTGATATACTACGGGAACCCAATAGAACCCTGTGAGGACCCTCATATACCCTCTGATATATTATGGGAACCCATTTGAGCCCTGTGAGGAACCTCGTATACCCTCTGACATATGTCTATGTCCATGTGTATATAAGGGATTATATATGTATCCAACCTGTATATAAGGGAATATTTATGTATCCACTGTGTATATAAGGAATATATATATGTATCCACCCTGTATATAAGGGAATATATATGTATCCACCCTGTATATAAGGGAATATATATGTATCCAACCTGTATTTAAGGGAATATATATGTATCCACCCTGTATATAAGGGAATATATATGTATCCACCCTGTATATAAGGGAATATATATGTATCCACCCTGTATTTAAGGGAATATATATGTATCCACCCTGTATATAAGGGAATATATATGTATCCACCCTGTATTTAAGGGAATATATATGTATCCACCCTGTATATAAGGGAATATATATGTATCCACCCTGTATATAAGGGATTATATATGTATCCACCCTGTACATAAGGGAATATATGTGTATGTGCGCCACCAAATGGGGTGACAGACATGTGCGCTGCCATTATATAGGGTGAAAGACATGTGTGCTGCCATTATATGGGGTGACAGACATGTGCGCTGCCATTATATAGGGTGATAGACATGTGTGCTGCCATTATATGGGGTGATAGACATGTGTGCTGCCATTATATGGGGTGACAGACATGTGTGCTGCCATTATATGGGGTGATAGACATGTGTGCTGCCATTATATAGGGTGATAGACATGTGTGCTGCCATTATATGGGGTGACAGACATGTGCGCTGCCATTATATAGGGTGATAGACATGTGTGCTGCCATTATATAGGGTGATAGACATGTGTGCTGCCATTATATGGGGTGATAGACATGTGTGCTGCCATTATATGGGGTGATAGACATGTGTGCTGCTATTATATAGGGTGATAGACATGTGTGCTGCCATTATATGGGGTGATAGACATGTGTGCTGCCATTATATGGGGTGATAGACATGTGTGCTGCCATTATATAGGGTGATAGACATGTGTGCTGCCATTATATGGGGTAATAGACATGTGTGCTGCCATTATATGGGGTGATAGACATGTGCGCTGCCATTATATGGGGTGATAGACATGTGTGCAGCCATTATATGGGGTGATAGACATGTGTGCTGCCATTATATGAGGTGATAGACATGTGTGCTGCCATTATATGGGGTGATAGACATGTGTGCTGCCATTATATGGGGTGACAGACATGTGTGCTGCCATTATATGGGGTGATAGACATGTGTGCTGCCATTATATGGGGTGATAGACATGTGTGCTGCCATTATATGGGGTGATAGACATGTGTGCTGCCATTATATGAGGTGACAGACATGTGTGCTGCCATTATATGGGGTGATAGACATGTGCGCTGCCATTATATGAGGTGACAGATATGTGTGCTGCCATTATATGGGGTGATAGACATGTGTGCTGCCATTATATGGGGTGACAGACATATGTGCTGCCATTATATGGGGTGATAGACATGTGTGCTGCCATTATATGAGGTGATAGACATGTGTGCTGCCATTATATGAGGTGATAGACATGTGTGCTGCCATTATATGGGGTGATAGACATGTGTGCTGCCATTATATGAGGTGACAGACATATGTGCTGCCATTATATGAGGTGATAGACATGTGCGCTGCCATTATATGGGGTGATAGACATGTGCGCTGCCATTATATGAGGTGATAGACATGTGTGCTGCCATTATATGGGGTGATAGACATGTGTGCTGCCATTATATGGGGTGATAGACATGTGCGCTGCCATTATATGGGGTGACAGACATGTGTGCTGCCATTATATGAGGTGATAGACATGTGTGCTGCCATTATATGGGGTGATAGACATGTGTGCTGCCATTATATGGGGTGATAGACATGTGTGCTGCCATTATATGGGGTGATAGACATGTGTGCTGCCATTATATGGGGTGATAGACATGTGTGCTGCCATTATATGGGGTGATAGACATGTGCGCTGCCATTATATGGGGTGACAGACATGTGTGCTGCCATTATATGGGGTGATAGACATGTGTGCTGCCATTATATGGGGTGATAGACATGTGCGCTGCCATTATATGAGGTGATAGACATGTGCGCTGCCCTTATATGGGGTGACAGACATGTGTGCTGCCATTATATGGGGTGATAGACATGTGCGCTGCCATTATATGGGGTGACAGACATGTGTGCTGCCATTATATGGGGTGATAGACATGTGCGCTGCCATTATATGGGGTGACAGACATGTGTGCAGCCATTATATGGGGTGACAGACATGTGTGCTGCCATTATATGGGGTGATAGACATGTGCGCTGCCATTATATGGGGTGATAGACATGTATGCTGCCATTATATGGGGTGATAGACATGTGTGCAGCCATTATATGGGGTGATAGACATGTGTGCTGCCATTATATGGGGTGACAGACATGTGTGCTGCCATTATATGGGGTGATAGACATGTGCGCTGCCATTATATGGGGTGACAGACATGTGTGCTGCCATTATATGGGGTGACAGACATGTGTGCTGCCATTATATGGGGTGACAGACATGTGTGCTGCCATTATATGAGGTGATAGACATGTGTGCTGCCATTATATGGGGTGATAGACATGTGTGCTGCCATTATATGGGGTGATAGACATGTGTGCTGCCATTATATGGGGTGACAGACATGTGTGCTGCCATTATATGAGGTAATAGACATGTGTGCTGCCATTATATGAGGTGATAGACATGTGCGCTGCCATTATATGAGGTGACAGACATGTGTGCTGCCATTATATGAGGTGATAGACATGTGTGCTGCCATTATATGGGGTGATAGACATGTGTGCTGCCATTATATGGGGTGATAGACATGTGTGCTGCCATTATATGGGGTGATAGACATGTGTGCTGCCATTATATGGGGTGATAGACATGTGTGCTGCCATTATATGAGGTGATAGACATGTGCGCTGCCATTATATGGGGTGACAGATATGTGTGCTGCCATTATATGGGGTGACAGACATGTGTGCTGCCATTATATGGGGTGATAGACATGTGCGCTGCCATTATATGGGGTGACAGACATGTGTGCTGCCATTATATGGGGTGATAGACATGTGTGCTGCCATTATATGGGGTGACAGACATGTGTGCTGCCATTATATGGGGTGATAGACATGTGTGCTGCCATTATATGGGGTGATAGACATGTGTGCTGCCATTATATGAGGTGATAGACATGTGTGCTGCCATTATATGGGGTGATAGACATGTGTGCTGCCATTATATGGGGTGATAGACATGTGCGCTGCCATTATATGGGGTGATAGACATGTGCGCTGCCATTATATGGGGTGATAGACATGTGTGCTGCCATTATATGAGGTGATAGACATGTGTGCTGCCATTATATGGGGTGATAGACATGTGTGCTGCCATTATATGAGGTGATAGACATGTGTGCTGCCATTATATGAGGTGATAGACATGTGTGCTGCCATTATATGGGGTGATAGACATGTGTGCTGCCATTATATGGGGTAATAGATATGTGTGCTGCCATTATATGGGGTGACAGACATGTGTGCTGCCATTATATGGGGTGATAGACATGTGCGCTGCCATTATATGGGGTGATAGACATGTGTGCTGCCATTATATGGGGTGATAGACATGTGTGCTGCCATTATATGGGGTGACAGACATGTGCGCTGCCATTATATGGGGTGACAGACATGTGTGCTGCCATTATATGGGGTGATAGACATGTGTGCTGCCATTATATGAGGTGACAGACATGTGTGCTGCCATTATATGAGGTGATAGACATGTGCGCTGCCATTATATGGGGTGACAGACATGTGCGCTGCCATTATATGGGGTGATAGACATGTGTGCTGCCATTATATGGGGTGACAGACATGTGTGCTGCCATTATATGGGGTGATAGACATGTGCGCTGCCATTATATGGGGTGATAGACATGTGCGCTGCCATTATATGGGGTGACAGACATGTGTGCTGCCATTATATGGGGTGATAGACATGTGTGCTGCCATTATATGGGGTGATAGACATGTGTGCTGCCATTATATGGGGTGATAGACATGTGCGCTGCCATTATATGGGGTGACAGACATGTGTGCTGCCATTATATGGGGTGATAGACATGTGCGCTGCCATTATATGGGGTGATAGACATGTGTGCTGCCATTATATGAGGTGATAGACATGTGTGCTGCCATTATATGGGGTGATAGACATGTGTGCTGCCATTATATGGGGTGATAGACATGTGTGCTGCCATTATATGGGGTGATAGACATGTGTGCTGCCATTATATGAGGTGATAGACATGTGTGCTGCCATTATATGGGGTGATAGACATGTGCGCTGCCATTATATGGGGTGATAGACATGTGCGCTGCCATTATATGGGGTGACAGACATGTGTGCTGCCATTATATGGGGTGATAGACATATGCGCTGCCATTATATGGGGTGATAGACATGTGTGCAGCCATTATATGGGGTGATAGACATGTGTGCTGCCATTATATGGGGTAATAGACATGTGCGCTGCCATTATATGGGGTGATAGACATGTGTGCTGCCATTATATGGGGTGATAGACATGTGTGCTGCCATTATATGGGGTGATAGACATGTGCGCTGCCATTATATGGGGTGATAGACATGTGTGCTGCCATTATATGGGGTGATAGACATGTGTGCTGCCATTATATGAGGTGACAGACATGTGCGCTGCCATTATATGAGGTGATAGACATGTGTGCTGCCATTATATGGGGTAATAGACATGTGTGCTGCCATTATATGGGGTAATAGACATGTGTGCTGCCATTATATGAGGTGACAGACATGTGTGCTGCCATTATATGAGGTGACAGACATGTGTGCTGCCATTATATGGGGTGATAGACATGTGCGCTGCCATTATATGAGGTGACAGACATGTGTGCTGCCATTATATGAGGTGACAGACATGTGTGCTGCCATTATATGGGGTGACAGACATGTGCGCTGCCATTATATGAGGTGATAGACATGTGTGCTGCCATTATATGAGGTGATAGACATGTGTGCTGCCATTATATGGGGTGACAGACATGTGTGCTGCCATTATATGAGGTGATAGACATGTGTGCTGCCATTATATGGGGTGATAGACATGTGTGCTGCCATTATATGAGGTGATAGACATGTGTGCTGCCATTATATGGGGTGATAGACATGTGTGCTGCCATTATATGGGGTAATAGACATGTGTGCTGCCATTATATGGGGTGATAGACATGTGTGCTGCCATTATATGGGGTGATAGACATGTGTGCTGCCATTATATGGGGTGATAGACATGTGCGCTGCCATTATATGGGGTGATAGACATGTGTGCTGCCATTATATGGGGTGATAGACATGTGTGCTGCCATTATATGAGGTGACAGACATGTGCGCTGCCATTATATGAGGTGATAGACATGTGCGCTGCCATTATATGAGGTGACAGACATGTGCGCTGCCATTATATGGGGTGATAGACATGTGTGCTGCCATTATATGAGGTGACAGACATGTGTGCTGCCATTATATGAGGTGACAGACATGTGTGCTGCCATTATATGGGGTGATAGACATGTGTGCAGCCATTATATGGGGTGATAGACATGTGCGCTGCCATTATATGAGGTGATAGACATGTGTGCTGCCGTTATATGGGGTGATAGACATGTGTGCAGCCATTATATGAGGTGATAGACATGTGTGCTGCCATTATATGGGGTGACAGACATGTGCGCTGCCATTATATGAGGTGATAGACATGTGTGCTGCCATTATATGAGGTGATAGACATGTGTGCTGCCATTATATGGGGTGACAGACATGTGTGCTGCCATTATATGGGGTGATAGACATGTGTGCTGCCATTATATGAGGTGACAGACATGTGCGCTGCCATTATATGGGGTGATAGACATGTGCGCTGCCATTATATGAGGTGATAGACATGTATGCTGCCATTATATGGGGTGATAGACATGTATGCTGCCATTATATGGGGTGATAGACATGTGCGCTGCCATTATATGGGGTGATAGACATGTGTGCTGCCATTATATGAGGTGATAGACATGTGCGCTGCCATTATATGAGGTGACAGACATGTGCGCTGCCATTATATGGGGTGATAGACATGTGCGCTGCCATTATATGGGGTGATAGACATGTGTGCTGCCATTATATGGGGTGATAGACATGTGTGCTGCCATTATATGGGGTGATAGACATGTGCGCTGCCATTATATGGGGTGATAGACATGTGTGCTGCCATTATATGGGGTGACAGACATGTGTGCTGCCATTATATGGGGTGATAGACATGTGTGCTGCCATTATATGGGGTGATAGACATGTGTGCTGCCATTATATGGGGTGATAGACATGTGTGCTGCCATTATATGAGGTGATAGACATGTGCGCTGCCATTATATGGGGTGATAGACATGTGTGCTGCCATTATATGGGGTGATAGACATGTGTGCTGCCATTATATGGGGTGATAGACATGTGTGCTGCCATTATATGAGGTGATAGACATGTGTGCTGCCATTATATGGGGTGACAGACATGTGTGCTGCCATTATATGGGGTGATAGACATGTGTGCTGCCATTATATGGGGTGATAGACATGTGTGCTGCCATTATATGGGGTGATAGACATGTGTGCTGCCATTATATGGGGTGATAGACATGTGTGCTGCCATTATATGGGGTGATAGACATGTGTGCTGCCATTATATGGGGTGATAGACATGTGTGCTGCCATTATATGGGGTGACAGACATGTGTGCTGCCATTATATGGGGTGATAGACATGTGTGCTGCCATTATATGGGGTGATAGACATGTGTGCTGCCATTATATGGGGTGACAGACATGTGTGCTACCATTATATGAGGTGACAGACATGTGTGCTGCCATTATATGGGGTGATAGACATGTGTGCTGCCATTATATGGGGTGATAGACATGTGTGCTGCCATTATATGAGGTGACAGACATGTGTGCTGCCATTATATGGGGTGATAGACATGTGTGCTGCCATTATATGGGGTGATAGACATGTGTGCTGCCATTATATAGGGTGATAGACATGTGCGCTGCCATTATATGGGGTGATAGACATGTGTGCTGCCATTATATGGGGTGATAGACATGTGTGCTGCCATTATATGGGGTGACAGACATGTGTGCTGCCATTATATGGGGTGATAGACATGTGTGCTGCCATTATATGGGGTAATAGACATGTGTGCTGCCATTATATGGGGTGATAGACATGTGTGCTGCCATTATATGAGGTGATAGACATGTGTCCTGCCATTATATGGGGTGATAGACATGTGTGCTGCCATTATATGGGGTGATAGACATGTGTGCTGCCATTATATGGGGTAATAGACATGTGTGCTGCCATTATATGAGGTGACAGACATGTGTGCTGCCATTATATGAGGTGATAGACATGTGTGCTGCCATTATATGAGGTGATAGACATGTGTGCTGCCATTATATGAGGTGATAGACATGTGTGCTGCCATTATATGAGGTGATAGACATGTGTGCTGCCATTATATGAGGTGATAGACATGTGTGCTGCCATTATATGAGGTGATAGACATGTGTCCTGCCATTATATGAGGTGACAGACATGTGTGCTGCCATTATATGGGGTGATAGACATGTGTGCTGCCATTATATGGGGTAATAGACATGTGTGCTGCCATTATATGAGGTGACAGACATGTGTGCTGCCATTATATGAGGTGATAGACATGTGTGCTGCCATTATATGAGGTGATAGACATGTGTGCTGCCATTATATGGGGTGATAGACATGTGTGCTGCCATTATATGGGGTGATAGACATGTGTGCTGCCATTATATGGGGTGATAGACATGTGTGCTGCCTTTATATGGGGTGATAGACATGTGTGCTGCCTTTATATGAGGTGATAGACATGTGTGCTGCCATTATATGGGGTGATAGACATGTGCGCTGCCATTATATGGGGTGATAGACATGTGTGCTGCCATTATATGGGGTGATAGACATGTGCGCTGCCATTATATGGGGTGACAGACATGTGTGCTGCCATTATATGGGGTGATAGACATGTGCGCTGCCATTATATGGGGTGATAGACATGTGTGCTGCCATTATATGGGGTGATAGACATGTGCGCTGCCATTATATGGGGTGATAGACATGTGTGCTGCCATTATATGGGGTGATAGACATGTGCGCTGCCATTATATGGGGTGACAGACATGTGTGCTGCCATTATATGGGGTGATAGACATGTGTGCTGCCATTATATGGGGTGATAGACATGTGTGCTGCCATTATATGGGGTAATAGACATGTGTGCTGCCATTATATGGGGTGATAGACATGTGTGCTGCCATTATATGGGGTGATAGACATGTGTGCAGCCATTATATGGGGTGATAGACATGTGTGCTGCCATTATATGGGGTAATAGACATGTGCGCTGCCATTATATGGGGTGACAGACATGTGCGCTGCCATTATATGGGGTGATAGACATGTGTGCTGCCATTATATGAGGTGATAGACATGTGTGCTGCCATTATATGAGGTGACAGACATGTGTGCTGCCATTATATGGGGTGATAGACATGTGCGCTGCCATTATATGGGGTGATAGACATGTGTGCTGCCATTATATGGGGTGATAGACATGTGTGCTGCCATTATATGGGGTGATAGACATGTGTGCTGCCATTATATGGGGTGATAGACATGTGTGCTGCCATTATATGAGGTGATAGACATGTGTGCTGCCATTATATGGGGTGACAGACATGTGCGCTGCCATTATATGAGGTGATAGACATGTGTGCTGCCATTATATGGGGTGATAGACATGTGTGCTGCCATTATATGGGGTGATAGACATGTGCGCTGCCATTATATGGGGTGATAGACATGTGTGCTGCCATTATATGGGGTGATAGACATGTGTGCTGCCATTATATGGGGTGATAGACATGTGTGCTGCCATTATATGGGGTGATAGACATGTGTGCTGCCATTATATGAGGTGATAGACATGTGTGCTGCCATTATATGGGGTGACAGACATGTGCGCTGCCATTATATGAGGTGATAGACATGTGTGCTGCCATTATATGGGGTGATAGACATGTGTGCTGCCATTATATGGGGTGATAGACATGTGCGCTGCCATTATATGGGGTGATAGACATGTGTGCTGCCATTATATGGGGTAATAGACATGTGTGCTGCCATTATATGGGGTGATAGACATGTGTGCTGCCATTATATGGGGTGATAGACATGTGTGCTGCCATTATATGGGGTAATAGACATGTGCGCTGCCATTATATGAGGTGACAGACATGTGCGCTGCCATTATATGGGGTGATAGACATGTGCGCTGCCATTATATGAGGTGATAGACATGTGTGCTGCCATTATATGGGGTGATAGACATGTGCGCTGCCATTATATGGGGTGATAGACATGTGTGCTGCCATTATATGGGGTAATAGACATGTGCGCTGCCATTATATGAGGTGACAGACATGTGCGCTGCCATTATATGGGGTGATAGACATGTGTGCTGCCATTATATGGGGTGATAGACATGTGTGCTGCCATTATATGGGGTGATAGACATGTGTGCTGCCATTATATGGGGTGATAGACATGTGTGCTGCCATTATATGGGGTGATAGACATGTGTGCTGCCATTATATGGGGTGATAGACATGTGTGCTGCCATTATATGGGGTGACAGACATGTGCGCTGCCATTATATGGGGTGATAGACATGTGTGCTGCCATTATATGGGGTGACAGACATGTGTGCTGCCATTATATGAGGTGATAGACATGTGCGCTGCCATTATATGAGGTGATAGACATGTGTGCTGCCATTATATGGGGTGATAGACATGTGTGCTGCCATTATATGGGGTGATAGATATGTGTGCTGCCATTATATGGGGTGATAGACATGTGTGCTGCCATTATATGGGGTGACAGACATGTGTGCTGCCATTATATGAGGTGATAGACATGTGCGCTGCCATTATATGAGGTGATAGACATGTGTGCTGCCATTATATGAGGTGATAGACATGTGTGCTGCCATTATATGGGGTGATAGACATGTGCGCTGCCATTATATGGGGTGACAGACATGTGTGCTGCCATTATATGTGGTGACAGACATGTGCGCTGCCATTATATGGGGTGATAGACATGTGCGCTGCCATTATATGGGGTGATAGACATGTGTGCTGCCATTATATGGGGTAATAGACATGTGCGCTGCCATTATATGGGGTGACAGACATGTGCGCTGCCATTATATGGGGTGATAGACATGTGTGCAGCCATTATATGGGGTGATAGACATGTGCGCTGCCATTATATGGGGTGATAGACATGTGTGCTGCCATTATATGGGGTGATAGACATGTGCGCTGCCATTATATGGGGTGATAGACATGTGTGCTGCCATTATATGAGGTGATAGACATGTGCGCTGCCATTATATGGGGTAATAGACATGTGTGCTGCCATTATATGGGGTGATAGACATGTGTGCTGCCATTATATGAGGTGATAGACATGTGTGCTGCCATTATATGGGGTAATAGACATGTGTGCTGCCATTATATGGGGTGACAGACATGTGCGCTGCCATTATATGGGGTGATAGACATGTGTGCTGCCATTATATGGGGTGACAGACATGTGTGCTGCCATTATATGGGGTGATAGACATGTGCGCTGCCATTATATGGGGTGATAGACATGTGTGCTGCCATTATATGAGGTGATAGACATGTGCGCTGCCATTATATGGGGTAATAGACATGTGTGCTGCCATTATATGGGGTGATAGACATGTGTGCTGCCATTATATGAGGTGATAGACATGTGCGCTGCCATTATATGGGGTAATAGACATGTGTGCTGCCATTATATGGGGTGACAGACATGTGTGCTGCCATTATATGGGGTGACAGACATGTGTGCTGCCATTATATGAGGTGACAGACATGTGTGCTGCCATTATATGGGGTAATAGACATGTGCGCTGCCATTATATGGGGTGACAGACATGTGTGCAGCCATTATATGGGGTGATAGACATTAGTGTTGAGCGGCATAGGCTATATTCGAATTCGCGAATATTCGCGAATATATGGACGAATATTCGTAATATATTCGCGAATATTCGCATATTCGTAATAGTCTCGTTTTATTTTCGCATTTACGAAACATTCGCGTATGCGAAAATTGACATATGCGAAAATTAGCATATACAAAAATTAGCATAAGTGAAAATTCGCAAATGCGAAAATTAGCATATGCAAATTTTCGCATATGCGGAAATTCGCACACCGGTCTCACACAGTAGTATTAGAGCCTTCTTTACACGACACAAGCTGGAAGCAGAGAGGGATGATCAATGTGATGTGTACTGTGAAAAAAAAACAAAACAAAAAAAACGAATATTCGTAATTACGAATATATAGTGCTATATTCGCGAATATTCGCGAATTCGCGAATATGCGATATTCGCGAATAAAATTCGAATTGCGAATATTCGCGAGCAACACTAATAGACATGTGCGCTGCCATTATATGAGGTGATAGACATGTGTGCTGCCATTATATGGGGTGATAGACATGTGCGCTGCCATTATATGGGGTGATAGACATGTGCGCTGCCATTATATGGGGTGATAGACATGTGTGCTGCCTTTATATGAGGTGATAGACATGTGTGCTGCCATTATATGAGGTGATAGACATGTGTGCTGCCATTATATGGGGTGATAGACATGTGTGCTGCCATTATATGGGGTAATAGACATGTGCGCTGCCATTATATGGGGTGATAGACATGTGTGCTGCCATTATATGAGGTGATAGACATGTGTGCTGCCATTATATGGGGTAATAGACATGTGCGCTGCCATTATATGGGGTGATAGACATGTGCGCTGCCATTATATGGGGTGATAGACATGTGTGCTGCCATTATATGGGGTGATAGACATGTGTGCTGCCATTATATGGGGTGATAGACATGTGTGCTGCCATTATATGGGGTGACAGACATGTGTGCTGCCATTATATGGGGTGATAGACATGTGTGCTGCCATTATATGAGGTGACAGACATGTGTGCTGCCATTATATGGGGTGACAGACATGTGCGCTGCCATTATATGAGGTGATAGACATGTGTGCAGCCATTATATGGGGTGATAGACATGTGCGCTGCCATTATATGGGGTGACAGACATATGTGCTGCCATTATATGGGGTGATAGACATGTGTGCTGCCATTATATGGGGTGATAGACATGTGTGCTGCCATTATATGGGGTGATAGACATGTGTGCTGCCATTATATGGGGTGATAGACATGTGTGCTGCCATTATATGGGGTGATAGACATGTGTGCTGCCATTATATGAGGTGATAGACATGTGTGCTGCCATTATATGGGGTGACAGACATGTGTGCTGCCATTATATGGGGTGATAGACATGTGTGCTGCCATTATATGGGGTGATAGACATGTGTGCTGCCATTATATGGGGTGACAGACATGTGTGCTGCCATTATATGGGGTGACAGACATGTGTGCTGCCATTATATGAGGTAATAGACATGTGTGCTGCCATTATATGGGGTGATAGACATGTGTGCTGCCATTATATGGGGTGATAGACATGTGTGCAGCCATTATATGGGGTGACAGACATGTGTGCTGCCATTATATGGGGTGATAGACATGTGTGCTGCCATTATATGGGGTGATAGACATGTGTGCTGCCATTATATGAGGTGATAGACATGTGTGCTGCCATTATATGAGGTGATAGACATGTGTGCAGCCATTATATGGGGTGATAGACATGTGCGCTGCCATTATATGGGGTGACAGACATATGTGCTGCCATTATATGGGGTGATAGACATGTGTGCTGCCATTATATGGGGTGACAGACATGTGTGCTGCCATTATATGGGGTGATAGACATGTGTGCAGCCATTATATGGGGTGATAGACATGTGTGCAGCCATTATATGGGGTGATAGACATGTGTGCTGCCATTATATGGGGTGATAGACATGTGCGCTGCCATTATATGGGGTGATAGACATGTGCGCTGCCATTATATGGGGTGATAGACATGTGCGCTGCCATTATATGGGGTGACAGACATGTGCGCTGCCATTATATGGGGTGACAGACATGTGTGCTGCCATTATATGAGGTGATAGACATGTGTGCTGCCATTATATGGGGTGATAGACATGTGTGCTGCCATTATATGGGGTGATAGACATGTGTGCAGCCATTATATGGGGTAATAGACATGTGCGCTGCCATTATATGGGGTGATAGACATGTGTGCTGCCATTATATGGGGTGATAGACATGTGTGCAGCCATTATATGGGGTGATAGACATGTGTGCTGCCATTATATGGGGTAATAGACATGTGCGCTGCCATTATATGGGGTGATAGACATGTGTGCTGCCATTATATGGGGTGATAGACATGTGTGCAGCCATTATATGGGGTGACAGACATGTGTGCTGCCATTATATGGGGTGATAGACATGTGTGCTGCCATTATATGGGGTGATAGACATGTGCGCTGCCATTATATGGGGTGATAGACATGTGTGCTGCCATTATATGGGGTGATAGACATGTGTGCTGCCATTATATGGGGTGATAGACATGTGTGCTGCCATTATATGAGGTGACAGACATGTGTGCTGCCATTATATGGGGTGACAGACATGTGTGCTGCCATTATATGGGGTGATAGACATGTGTGCTGCCATTATATGAGGTGACAGACATGTGCGCTGCCATTATATGGGGTGATAGACATGTGCGCTGCCATTATATGGGGTAATAGACATGTGCGCTGCCATTATATGGGGTGATAGACATGTGCGCTGCCATTATATGGGGTGATAGACATGTGTGCAGCCATTATATGGGGTGATAGACATGTGTGCAGCCATTATATGGGGTGATAGACATGTGCGCTGCCATTATATGGGGTGACAGACATGTGTGCTGCCATTATATGAGGTGATAGATATGTGCGCTGCCATTATATGGGGTGATAGACATGTGCGCTGCCATTATATGAGGTGATAGACATGTGTGCTGCCATTATATGGGGTGATAGACATGTGTGCTGCCATTATATGGGGTGATAGACATGTGTGCTGCCATTATATGGGGTGATAGACATGTGTGCTGCCATTATATGGGGTGATAGACATGTGTGCTGCCATTATATGGGGTGACAGACATGTGCGCTGCCATTATATGGGGTGATAGACATGTGCGCTGCCATTATATGAGGTGACAGACATGTGTGCAGCCATTATATGGGGTAATAGACATGTGTGCTGCCATTATATGGGGTGATAGACATGTGTGCAGCCATTATATGGGGTAATAGACATGTGTGCTGCCATTATATGGGGTGACAGACATGTGCGCTGCCATTATATGGGGTGACAGACATATGTGCTGCCATTATATGGGGTGATAGACATGTGTGCTGCCATTATATGGGGTGATAGACATGTGTGCTGCCATTATATGGGGTGATAGACATGTGCGCTGCCATTATATGAGGTGACAGATATGTGTGCTGCCATTATATGAGGTGACAGACATGTGTGCTGCCATTATATGGGGTGATAGACATGTGTGCTGCCATTATATGGGGTGACAGACATATGTGCTGCCATTATATGGGGTGACAGACATGTGTGCTGCCATTATATGGGGTGATAGACATGTGTGCTGCCATTATATGGGGTGATAGACATGTGTGCTGCCATTATATGGGGTGATAGACATGTGTGCTGCCATTATATGGGGTGATAGACATGTGCGCTGCCATTATATGAGGTGATAGACATGTGTGCTGCCATTATATGGGGTGATAGACATGTGTGCTGCCATTATATGAGATGATAGACATGTGTGCTGCCATTATATGGGGTGATAGACATGTGCGCTGCCATTATATGAGGTAATAGACATGTGTGCTGCCATTATATGGGGTGATAGATATGTGTGCTGCCATTATATGGGGTGATAGACATGTGTGCAGCCATAATATGGGGTGATAGATATGTGTGCTGCCATTATATGGGGTGATAGACATGTGTGCTGCCATTATATGGGGTGATAGATATGTGTGCTGCCATTATATGGGGTGATAGATATGTGTGCTGCCATTATATGAGGTGACAGACATGTGTGCTGCCATTATATGAGGTGACAGACATATGTGCTGCCATTATATGGGGTGATAGACATGTGTGCTGCCATTATATGGGGTGATAGACATGTGTGCTGCCATTATATGGGGTGATAGACATGTGTGCTGCCATTATATGGGGTGATAGACATATGTGCTGCCATTATATGGGGTGATAGACATGTGTGCTGCCATTATATGAGGTGATAGACATGTGTGCTGCCATTATATGAGGTGATAGACATGTGTGCTGCCATTATATGGGGTGATAGACATGTGTGCTGCCATTATATGGGGTGACAGACATGTGTGCTGCCATTATATGGGGTGATAGACATGTGTGCTGCCATTATATGGGGTGATAGACATGTGCGCTGCCATTATATGGGGTGATAGACATGTGTGCTGCCATTATATGGGGTGATAGACATGTGTCCTGCCATTATATGGGGTGATAGACATGTGCGCTGCCATTATATGGGGTGATAGACATGTGTGCTGCCATTATATGGGGTGATAGACATGTGTGCTGCCATTATATGAGGTGACAGACATGTGTGCTGCCATTATATGGGGTGATAGACATGTGCGCTGCCATTATATGAGGTGACAGACATGTGTGCTGCCATTATATGAGGTGACAGACATGTGTGCTGCCATTATATGGGGTGATAGACATGTGCGCTGCCATTATATGGGGTATTAGACATGTGTGCTGCCATTATATGGGGTGATAGACATGTGTGCTGCCATTATATGGGGTGATAGACATGTGTGCTGCCATTATATGGGGTGATAGACATGTGTGCTGCCATTATATGGGGTGACAGACATGTGTGCTGCCATTATATGGGGTGATAGACATGTGTGCTGCCATTATATGGGGTGATAGATATGTGTGCTGCCATTATATGGGGTGACAGACATGTGTGCTGCCATTATATGAGGTGATAGACATGTGCGCTGCCATTATATGGGGTAATAGACATGTGTGCTGCCATTATATGGGGTGATAGACATGTGTGCTGCCATTATATGGGGTGACAGACATGTGTGCTGCCATTATATGGGGTGATAGACATGTGTGCTGCCATTATATGGGGTGACAGACATGTGCGCTGCCATTATATGGGGTGATAGACATGTGCGCTGCCATTATATGGGGTGATAGACATGTGCGCTGCCATTATATGGGGTGACAGACATGTGCGCTGCCATTATATGGGGTGACAGACATGTGCGCTGCCATTATTTGGAGAGACAGACATGTGCGCTGCCATTATATGGGGTGACAGACATGTGCGCTGCCATTATATGGGGTGACAGACATGTGCGCTGCCATTATTTGGAGAGACAGACATGTGCGCTGCCATTATATGGGGTGATAGACATGTGCGCTGCCATTATATGGGGTGACAGACATGTGCGCTGCCATTATATGGGGTGACAGACATGTGTGCTGCCATTATATGGGGTGATAGACATGTGCGCTGCCATTATATGGGGTGACAGACATGTGTGCTGCCATTATATGGGGTGATAGACATGTGTGCTGCCATTATATGGGGTGATAGACATGTGTGCTGCCATTATATGGGGTGACAGACATGTGCGCTGCCATTATATGGGGTGACAGACATGTGCGCTGCCATTATTTGGAGAGACAGACATGTGCGCTGCCATTATATGGGGTGATAGACATGTGCGCTGCCATTATATGGGGTGACAGACATGTGCGCTGCCATTATTTGGAGAGACAGACTAGAGCGCACATGGGCAGCAGAGCGAAGAGAAAAATCAGCTAAATTATTTAGATCAATTATATTTGAACTGGAATTTCCAGAGAAGATTTATCATCCACTGTCGCCTCTTCCACAGAACTCTGTAGCCTGAGGTGAATGGAGACAACGTGTCCGACCGGTCACGTCTGCTGCACAAAATACCTTCATCACCCAGACTGAGCAGTCACCGCCGCCGCCGCCCGGACTGGAATTTATCACAGGGAATTTATCACCGCCCCGATACACACCGACCGCCCCGATACACACCGACCGCCCCCATACACACCGACCGCCCAGATACACACCGACCGCCCAGATACACACCGACCGCCCAGATACACACCGACCGCCCAGATACACACCGACCGCCCCGATACACACCGACCGCCCCGATACACACCGACCGCCCCGATACACACCGACCGCCCCGATACACACCGACCGCCCAGATACACACCGACCGCCCAGATACACACCGACCGCCCCCATACACACCGACCGCCCCCATACACACCGACCGCCCCCATACACACCGACCGCCCCGATACACACCGACCGCCCCCATACACACCGACCGCCCAGATACACACCGACCGCCCCGATACACACCGACCGCCCCCATACACACCGACCGCCCCGATACACACCGACCGCCCCGATACACACCGACCGCCCCGATACACACCGACCGCCCCCATACACACCGACCGCCCCGATACACACCGACCGCCCCCATACACACCGACCGCCCAGATACACACCGACCGCCCAGATACACACCGACCGCCCAGATACACACCGACCGCCCAGATACACACCGACCGCCCCGATACACACCGACCGCCCCGATACACACCGACCGCCCCGATACACACCGACCGCCCCGATACACACCGACCGCCCCCATACACACCGACCGCCCAGATACACACCGACCGCCCCGATACACACCGACCGCCCCCATACACACCGACCGCCCCGATACACACCGACCGCCCCGATACACACCGACCGCCCCGATACACACCGACCGCCCCCATACACACCGACCGCCCCGATACACACCGACCGCCCCGATACACACCGACCGCCCCCATACACACCGACCGCCCCGATACACACCGACCGCCCAGATACACACCGACCGCCCCGATACACACCGACCGCCCCGATACACACCGACCGCCCCCATACACACCGACCGCTCCCATACACACCGACCGCCCCCATACACACCGACCGCCCCCATACACACCGACCGCCCAGATACACACCGACCGCCCCGATACACACCGACCGCCCCCATACACACCGACCGCCCCGATACACACCGACCGCCCCGATACACACCGACCGCCCCGATACACACCGACCGCCCCCATACACACCGACCGCCCCGATACACACCGACCGCCCCGATACACACCGACCGCCCCCATACACACCGACCGCCCCGATACACACCGACCGCCCAGATACACACCGACCGCCCCGATACACACCGACCGCCCCGATACACACCGACCGCCCCCATACACACCGACCGCTCCCATACACACCGACCGCCCCCATACACACCGACCGCCCCCATACACACCGACCGCCCCGATACACACCGACCGCCCCGATACACACTGACTGCCCCGATACACACCGACCGCCCCGATACACACCGACCGCCCCCATACACACCGACCGCCCCGATACACACCGACCGCCCCCATACACACCGACCGCCCCCATACACACCGACCGCCCCGATACACACTGACCGCCCCCATACACACCGACCGCCCCGATACACACTGACCGCCCCGATACACACCGACCGCCCGATACACACCGACCGCCCCGATACACACCGACCGCCCCCATACACACCGACCGCCCCCATACACACCGACCGCCCCGATACACACCGACCGCCCCCATACACACCGACCGCCCCTATACACACCGACCGCCCCGATACACACCTACCGCCCAGATACACACCGACCGCCCAGATACACACCGACCGCCCCGATACACACCGACCGCCCCGATACACACCGACCGCCCCCATACACACCGACCGCCCCGATACACACCGACCGCCCAGATACACACCTACCGCCCAGATACACACCTACCGCCCAGATACACACCGACCGCCCCGATACACACCGACCGCCCCGATACACACCGACCGCCCAGATACACACCGACCGCCCAGATACACACCGACCACCCCCATACACACCGACCGCCCCGATACACACCGACCGCCCCGATACACACCGACCGCCCCGATACACATCGACCGCCCCGATACACACCGACCGCCCCCATACACACCGACCGCCCCCATACACACCGACCGCCCCCATACACACCGACCGCCCCCATACACACCGACCGCCCCGATACACAGCGACCGCCCCGATACACACTGACTGCCCCGATACACACCGACCGCCCAGATACACACCGACCGCCCCGATACACACCGACCGCCCCGATACACACCGACCGCCCCCATACACACCGACCGCCCCGATACACACCGACCGCCCGATACACACCGACCGCCCCCATACACACCGAACGCCGACCGCCCCGATACACACCTACCGCCCAGATACACACCTACCGCCCAGATACACACCTACCGCCCCGATACACACCGACCGCCCCGATACACACCGACCGCCCCGATACACACCGACCGCCCCCATACACACCGACCGCCCCGATACACACCGACCGCCCAGATACACACCGACCGCCCCGATACACACCGACCGCCCCGATACACACCGACCGCCCCGATACACACCGACCGCCCCGATTCACACCAACCGCCCCGATACACACCGACCGCCCAGATACACACCGACCGCCCCGATTCACACCAACCGCCCCGATACACACCGACCGCCCAGATACACACCGACCGCCCAGATACACACCGACCGCCCAGATACACACCGACCGCCCAGATACACACCAACCGCCCAGATACACACCGACCGCCCCGATACACATCGACCGCCCAGATACACACCGACCGCCCCGATACACACCGACCGCGCCGATACACCGACCTCCCCGATACACACCGACCGCCCCGATACACACTGACCGCCCAGATACATACTGACCGCCCCGATACACACCGACCGCCCCGATACACACTGACCGCCCCGATTTACACCGACCGCCCCAATACATTGACCGCTCCGATACACACCAACCGCCCCGATACACACCGACCGCCCAGATACACCAACCGCCCCGATACATTGACCGCCCCGATAAACACCGACCGCCCTGATACACCGACCGCCCCGATACACACCGACCGCCCCGATACATTCACCGCCCTGATACACACCGACCTCCCCGATACACACCGACCGCCCCGATACATCGACCGCCCCTATACACACCGACAGCCCCGAAACACCGACCGCCCCTATACACACCGACAGCCCCGATACACGACCTCCCCGATACACCGACAGCCCCGATTCACACCGACCGCCCTGATACACCGACCGCCCCATTACATTGACCGCTCCGATACACACCGACCGCCCCGATACATACCGACCGCCCCCATACACCGACCGCCACGATTAACACCGACCGCCCCGATACACTGACCGCCCCGAAACACTGACCGCCCCGATACACACTGACCTCCCTGATACATTGACCTCCCCGATACACACCGACCGCCCCGATACACTGACCGCCCCATTACATATACCGCTCCGATACACACCGACCGCCCCTATACACACCGGCAGCCCCGATACACCGACCGCCCCGATTCCCACCGACCGCCCCGATACACACCGACCGCCCCGATACACCTACCGCCCCGATACACCGACCGCCCTGATACATTGACCGCTCCGATACACTGACCGCCCCGATACACACCGACTGCCCCTATACATACCGACTGCCCCGATACACACCGACGGCCCCGATACACCAACAGCCCCAATTCACACCGACCGCCCCGATTCACACCGACCGCCCCGATTCACACCGACCGCCCAGATACACACCGACCGCCCCGATTCACACCAACCGCCCCGATACACACCGATTGCCCCGATACACACCGACCGCCCAGATACACACCGACCGCCCCGATTCACACCGACCGCCCCGATACACCGACCTCCCCGATACACACCGACCGCCCAGATACACATCGACCGCCCAGATACACACCGACCGCCCCGATACACACCGACCGCCCCGATACACCGACCTCCCCGATACACACCGACCGCCCCGATACACACTGACCGCCCAGATACATACTGACCGCCCAGATACACACCGACCGCCCCGATACACACCGACCGCCCCGATACACACCGACCACCCAGATACACACCGACCGCCCCGATACACACCGACCGCCCCGATACACACCGACCGCCCCGATACACACCGACCGCCAGATACACACCGACCACCCAGATACACAACGACCGCCCCGATACACCGACAGCCCAGATACACCGACCGCCCCGATACACACCGACCGCCCATATACACACCGACCGCCCCGATACACACCGACCGCCCCGATACACACCGACCGCCCCGATACACCGACCTCCCCGATACACACCGACCGCCCAGATAGACACTGACCGCCCCGATTCATACCAACCGCCCCAATACATTGACCGCCCCGATACACACCGACAACCCCGATACACCGACCGCCCCGATACACACCGACCGCCCCGATACACACCGACCGCCCCGATACACACCGACCGCTCCGATACATACCGACTGCCCATATACACACCGACCGCCCCGATACACACCGACCGCCCCGATACACACCGACCGCCCCGATACACCGACCTCCCCGATACACACCGACCGCCCAGATAGACACTGACCGCCCCGATTCATACCAACCGCCCCAATACATTGACCGCCCCGATACACACCGACAACCCCGATACACCGACCGCCCCGATACACACCGACCGCCCCGATACACACCGACCGCCCCGATACACACCGACCGCTCCGATACATACCGACTGCCCCGATACACACCGACCGCCCCGATACACACCGACCGCCCAGATACACACCGACCGCCCCGATTCACACCAACCGCCCCGATACACACCGATTGCCCCGATACACACCGACCGCCCAGATACACACCGACCGCCCAGATACACACCGACCGCCCCGATTCACACCTACCGCCCAGATACACACCGACCGCCCCGATTCACACCAACCGCCCCGATACACACCGACCGCCCAGATACACACCGACCGCCCAGATACACACCGACCGCCCAGATACACACCGACCGCCCAGATACATACTGACCGCCCCGATACACACCGACCGCCCCGATACACACTGACCGCCCCGATTTACACCGACCGCCCCAATACATTGACCGCTCCGATACACACCGACCGCCCCGATACACACCGACCGCCCAGATACACCAACCGCCCCGATACATTGACCGCCCCGATAAACACCGACCGCCCTGATACACCGACCGCCCCGATACACACCGACCGCCCCGATACATTCACCGCCCTGATACACACCGACCTCCCCGATACACACCGACCGCCCCGATACATCGACCGCCCCTATACACACCGACAGCCCCGAAACACCGACCGCCCCTATACACACCGACAGCCCCGATACACCGACCTCCCCGATACACCGACAGCCCCGATTCACACCGACCGCCCTGATACACCGACCGCCCCATTACATTGACCGCTCCGATACACACCGACCGCCCCGATACATACCGACCGCCCCCATACACCGACCGCCACGATTAACACCGACCGCCCCGATACACTGACCGCCCCGAAACACTGACCGCCCCGATACACACTGACCTCCCTGATACATTGACCTCCCCGATACACACCGACCGCCCCGATACACTGACCGCCCCATTACATTGACCGCTCCGATACACACCGACCGCCCCTATACACACCGGCAGCCCCGATACACCGACCGCCCCGATTCCCACCGACCGCCCCGATACACACCGACCGCCCCGATACACCTACCGCCCCGATACACCGACCGCCCTGATACATTGACCGCTCCGATACACTGACCGCCCCGATACACACCGATTGCCCCGATACACACCAACCGCCCCGATTCACACCGACCGCTCCTTTACACACCGACTGCCCCTATACATACCGACTGCCCCGATACACACCGATGGCCCCGATACACCAACAGCCCCAATTCACACCGACCGCCCCGATTCACACCGACCGCCCCGATTCACACCGACTGCCCAGATACACACCGACCGGCCAGATACACACCGACCGCCCCGATTCACACCTACCGCCCAGATACGTAGAACAATGTCCAGCACAAAGCACGATGCAAGAAGAAATTTATTGTAGATACACACAGCAAACAGCAACACGGATCATAGAGTAGAGTGACGCGTTTCAGCAACCTTAGTCGCCTTAGTCATACACACCGACCGCCCCGATACACACTGACCGCCCAGATACATACTGACCGCCCAGATACACACCGACCGCCCCGATACACACCGACCGCCCCGATACACACCGACCGCCCAGATACACACCGACCGCCCCGATACACACCGACCGCCCCGATACACACCGACCGCCCCGATACACACCGACCGCCAGATACACACCGACCACCCAGATACACAACGACCGCCCCGATACACCGACAGCCCAGATACACCGACCGCCCCGATACACACCGACCGCCCATATACACACCGACCGCCCCGATACACACCGACCGCCCCCATACACACCGACCGCCCAGATACACACCGACCGCCCCGATACACCGACCTCCCCGATACACACCGACCGCCCAGATAGACACTGACCGCCCCGATTCATACCAACCGCCCCAATACATTGACCGCCCCGATACACACCGACAACCCCGATACACCGACCGCCCCGATACACACCGACCGCCCCGATACACACCGACCGCTCCGATACATACCGACTGCCCCGATACACACCGACCGCCCCAATACATTGACTGCCCCGATACACACCGACCGCCCCGATACACACCGACCGCCCCGATACACACCGACCGCCCCGATTCACACTGACTGCCCCGATACACACTGACCGACCCGATACATTGACCGCCCCGATACATTGACCGCCCCGATACACACCGACCGCCCCGATTCACACCTACCACCCCGATACACACCGACCGCCCCAATACATTGACCACCCCGATACACACCGACAACCCCGATACCCCGACCGCCCAGATACACACCGACCGCCCCCATACACACCGACCGCCCCGATACACACCGACCGCCTCGATACACACCGACCGCCCCGATACACACCGACCGCCCCGATACACACCGACCGCCCCGATACACACCGACCGCCCTAATACACCCACCGCCCCGATACACACCGACCGCCCCGATACACACCGACCGCCCAGATACACACCGACCGCCCCGATACACCGACCGCCCCTGTTACGCCTAGCGCTCCGGGTCCCCGCTCCTCCCCGGAGCACGTACGGCGTCTCTCTCTCCGCAGCGCCCCGGTCGGTCCCGCTGACCGGGAGCGCTGCACTGTCATGGCCGTCGGGGATGCGATTCGCACAGCGGGACGCGCCCGCTCGCGAATCGCATCCCAGGTCACTTACCCGTTCCCGTCCCCTGCTGTCATGTGCTGGCGCGCGCGGCTCCGCTCTCTAGGGCGCGCGCGCGCCAGCTCCCTGAGACTTAAAGGGCCAGTGCACCAATGATTGGTGCCTGGCCCAATTGCTTAATTGGCTTCCACCTGCTCCCTGGCTATATCTGATCTCCTCCCTTGCACTCCCTTGCCGGATCTTGTTGCCATTGTGCCAGTGAAAGCGTTTTGTGTGTCCAAAGCCTGTGTACCTGAACTTCTGCTATCCACCCTGACTACGAACCTTGCCGCCTGCCCCCGACCTTCTGCTACGTCCGACCTTGCTTCTGTCTACTCCCTTGTACCGCGCCTATCTTCAGCAGTCAGAGAGGTTGAGCCGTTGCTAGTGGATACGACCTGGTCACTACCGCCGCAGCAAGACCATCCCGCTTTGCGGCGGGCTCTGGTGAAAACCAGTAGTGACTTAGAACCGGTCCACTAGCACGGTCCTCGCCAATCCCTCTCTGGCACAGAGGATCCACCTCCTGCCAGCCGGCATCGTGACAGTAGATCCGGCCATGGATCCCGCTGAGGTCCCTCTGCCTTATATCTCTGATATCACCACGGTGGTCGCCCAGCAATCCCGACAGATCGCCCATCTAACCCACCAGCTGTCGGAAGTGTCCACCATTGTGCAGCAACTTCAGTCGCAACTTCAGCAGCAATCATCTCCTCCGCCAGCTCCTGCACCCCTTCCGCAGCGAGTGGCCACTCCTAGCCTCCGCCTGTCCTTGCCGGACAAATTTAATGGGGACTCTAAGTTTTGCCGTGGCTTTCTTTCGCAATGTTCCCTGCACTTGGAGATGATGTCGGACCAGTTTCCTACTGAAAGGTCTAAGGTGGCTTTCGTAGTCAGCCTTCTGTCTGGAAAAGCCCTGTCATGGGCCACACCGCTCTGGGACCGCAATGACCCCGTCACTGCCTCTGTACACTCCTTCTTCTCGGAAATTCGAAGTGTCTTTGAGGAACCTGCCCGAGCCTCTTCTGCTGAGACTGCCCTGCTGAACCTGGTCCAGGGTAATTCTTCCGTTGGCGAGTACGCCATACAATTCCGTACTCTTGCTTCTGAACTATCCTGGAATAATGAGGCCCTCTGCGCGACCTTTAAAAAAGGCCTATCCAGCAACATTAAAGATGTTCTGGCCGCACGAGAAACTCCTGCTAACCTGCATGAACTCATTCATCTAGCCACTCGCATTGACATGCGTTTTTCTGAGAGGCATCAAGAGCTCCGCCAGGAAAAAGACTTAGATCTCTGGACACCTCTCCCACAGTCTCCATTGCAATCTGCGCCTAGGCCTCCCGCCGAGGAGGCCATGCAAGTGGATCGGTCTCGCCTGACCCTGGAAGAGAGGAATCGCCGTAAGGAAGAGAATCTTTGTCTGTACTGTGCCAGTACCGAACATTTTTTGGTGGATTGCCCTATCCGTCCTCCACGTCTGGGAAACGCACGCTCGCACCCAGCTCTCGTGGGTGTGGCGTCTCTTGATGCTAAGTCGGCTTCTCCACGTCTCACGGTGCCTGTACGGATTTCTCCTTCAGCCAGCTCTTCCCTCTCAGCCGTGGCCTGCCTGGACTCTGGTGCCTCTGGGAATTTTATTCGGGAGTCCTTGGTGAATAAATTCCGCATCCCGGTGACCCGTCTTGTCAAGCCACTCCACATTTCCGCGGTCAACGGAGCCAGGTTGGATTGCACCGTGCGTTACCGCACGGAGCCCCTCCTAATGTGCATCAGAACTCATCACGAAAAAATTGAGTTTTTGGTCCTCTCCAATTGCACTTCCGAAATTCTCCTTGGACTACCCTGGCTTCAACACCATTCCCCAACCCTGGATTGGTCCACAGGGGAGATCAAGAGCTGGGGTACCTCTTGCTTCAAGGACTGCCTTAAACCGGTTCCCAGTACTCCCTGCCGTGACCCTGTGGTTCCTCCTGTATCCGGTCTCCCTAAGGTCGTTATGGACTCTGCCCGCCTTAAGAAGTGCCTCTCCCCTCCTCCCAGTCCAGTCAGGCAAGCCTCGGTGTCTCCTCATGGCCCTCGTCCTGGTGTCACACTGCCCCGTGCCAGGCCTCGCCCTCTGCCCTCCCTCCCCATTCCCACTCCTGCTGTACTGCCTGCCGTTGAGGAATCCCTCCATCCTTTCCCGGTGTCCTCATCCCAGGGGAGGCAGTTACCGGACAAAGAGAAGGGGAGACCTAAGGGGGGGGGGGTACTGTTACGCCTAGCGCTCCGGGTCCCCGCTCCTCCCCGGAGCGCGTACGGCGTCTCTCTCTCCGCAGCGCCCCGGTCGGTCCCGCTGACCGGGAGCGCTGCACTGTCATGGCCGTCGGGGATGCGATTCGCACAGCGGGACGCGCCCGCTCGCGAATCGCATCCCAGGTCACTTACCCGTTCCCGTCCCCTGCTGTCATGTGCTGGCGCGCGCGGCTCCGCTCTCTAGGGCGCGCGCGCGCCAGCTCCCTGAGACTTAAAGGGCCAGTGCACCAATGATTGGTGCCTGGCCCAATTGCTTAATTGGCTTCCACCTGCTCCCTGGCTATATCTGATCTCCTCCCTTGCACTCCCTTGCCGGATCTTGTTGCCATTGTGCCAGTGAAAGCGTTTTGTGTGTCCAAAGCCTGTGTACCAGTACTTCTGCTATCCACCCTGACTACGAACCTTGCCGCCTGCCCCCGACCTTCTGCTACGTCCGACCTTGCTTCTGTCTACTCCCTTGTACCGCGCCTATCTTCAGCAGTCAGAGAGGTTGAGCCGTTGCTAGTGGATACGACCTGGTCACTACCGCCGCAGCAAGACCATCCCGCTTTGCGGCGGGCTCTGGTGAAAACCAGTAGTGACTTAGAACCGGTCCACTAGCACGGTCCTCGCCAATCCCTCTCTGGCACAGAGGATCCACCTCCTGCCAGCCGGCATCGTGACAGCCCCGATACACACCGACCGCCCAGATAGACACTGACCGCCCCGATTCATACCAACCGCCCCGATACATTGACCGCCCCGATACACACCGACAACCCCGATACACCGACCGCCCCGATACACACCGACCGCCTCGATACACACCGACCGACCCGATACATACCGACCGCCCCGATACACACCGACCGCCCCAATACATTGACCGCCCCGATACACACCGACCGCCCCGATACACACCGACCACCCCGATACACACCGACCGTCCCGATTCACACTGACTGCCCCAATACACACCAACAACTTCTTCCTGTCCCCCCTGCTCTCATGTCAGCTCCTTCCCGTCCCCCCTTTTCTCGTGTCAGCTCCTTCCCATCCCCCCTGCTCTCGTGTCAGCTCCTTCCCATCCCCCCTGCTCTCGTGTCAGCTCCTTCCCGTCCCCCCTTTTCTCGTGTCAGCTCCTTCCTGTCCCCCCTGCTCTTGTGTTAGCTCCTTCATGTCCCCCCTGCTCCCGTGTCAGCTCATTCCTGTCTCCCCCTGTTCTCGTGTCAGCTCCTTCCTGTCCTTCCTGCTCCTGTGTCAGCTCCTTCCTGTCCCTCCTGCTCCCGTGTTAGCTCCTTCCTGTCCCTCCTGCTCCCATGCCAGCTCCTTCCTGTCTCCCCCTGCTCCCATGTCAGCTCTTTCCTGTCCCCCCTGCTCTTGTGTCAGCTCCTTCCTGACCCCCCTGCTCTTGTGTCTGCTCCTTCCTGTCAAACCCTGCTCCCGTGTCAGGTCCTTACTGTCCCTCCTGCTCCCGTGTCAGCTCCTTCCTGTCCCTCCTGCTCCCGTGTCAGCTCCTTCCTGTCCCTCCTGCTCCCGTGCCAGCTCCTTCCTGTCTCCCCCTGCTCCCGTGCCAGCTCCTTCCTGTCTCCCCCTGCTCCCATGTAAGCTCCTTCCTGTCCCCTTTGTGCTCCCATGTCAGCTCCTTCCTTTCTCCCCCTGCTCCCCTGTCAGCTCCTTCCTGTGCTCCCATGTAGCTCCATCCTGTCCTCCCTGCTACTCCCGTGTCAGCTCCTTCCTGTCCCCCCTGTGCTCCTGAGTAAGCTCCTTCCTGTCCCCCCTGCTCCTCCCGTGTCAGCTCCTTCCTGTCCCCCCTGCTCCCCTGTCAGCTCCTTCCTGTCCTCCCTGTGCTCCTGTGTCAGCTCCTTCCTGTCCTCCCTGTGCTCCTGTGTCAGCTCCTTCCTGTCCTCCCTGTGCTCCTGTGTCAGCTCCTTCCTGTCCTCCCTGTGCTCCTGTGTCAGCTCCTTCCTGTCCTCCCTGTGCTCCTGTGTCAGCTCCTTCCTGTCCTCCCTGTGCTCCTGTGTCAGCTCCTTCCTGTCCTCCCTGTGCTCCTGTGTCAGCTCCTTCCTGTCCTCCCTGTGCTCCCGTGTCAGCTCCTTTCTGTCCTCCCTGCTCCTCCCGTGTCAGCTCCTTCCTGTCCTCCCTGTGTTCCCATGTCAGCTCCTTCCTGTCCTCCCAGTGCTCCCGTGTCAGCTCCTTTCTGTCCTTCCTGCTCCTCCCATGTCAACTCCTTCTTGTCTCTCCTGTGCTCCTGTCAGCTTCTTCCTGTCCCCCCTGTTCTCCTGTGTGCTTTCTGTCCCCCCTACACCTCCCGTGTCAGCTTCTTCCTGTCCTCCCTGTGCTTCCATGTCAGCTCCTTCCTGACCTCCCTGTGCTCCCCTGTCAGCTCCTTCCTGTCCTCCCTGTGCGCCCGTGTCAGCTCCTTCCTGTCCTCACTGTGCGCCCGTGTCAGCTCCTTCCTGTTCCCCCCTGCTCCCGTGTCAGCTCCTTCCTTTTCCCCCTGCTTCCGTGTCAGCTCCTTCCTGTCCTCCCGTGTCAGCTCCTTCCTGTCCTCCCTGTGCTCCCGTGTCAGCTCCTTCCTGTTCCCCCTGCTCTCCTGTCAGCTCCTTCCTGTCCTCTCGTGTCAGCTCCTTCCTGTCCTCCCGTGTCAGCTCCTTCCTGTCCTCCCGTGTCAGCTCCTTCCTGTCCTCCTTGTGTTCCCGTGTCAGCTCCTTCCTGTCCCACCTGCTCGTGTCAGCTCCTTCCAGTCCCCGTTGCTCTCGTCTCAGCTCCTTCCTGTCCTCCCTGTGCTCCTGTGTCAGCTCCTTTCTTTCCTCCCTGTGATCCCGTGTCAGCTCCTTCCTGTCCTTCCTGTGCTCCCGTGTCAGCTCCTCCCTGTCCTCCCTGTGCTCCCGTGTCAGCTCCTTCCTGTCCTCCCTGTGCTCCCGTGTCAGCTCCTTCCTGTTCCCCCTGCTCCCGTGTCAGCTCCTTCCTGTCCTCCCTGCTCCTCCCGTGTCAGCTCCTTCCTGTCCTCCCTGTGTTCCCGTGTCAGCTCCTTTCTGTCCTCCCTGTGCTCCCATGTCAGCTCCTTCCTGTCCTCCCTGCTCCTCCCGTGTCAGCTCCTTCCTGTCCTCCCTGTTTTCCCATGTAAGCTCCTTCCGGTCCTCCCTGTGCTCCAGTGTCAGCTTCTTCCTCTCCTTCCCTGCTCCTCCCGTGTCAGCTCCTTCCTGTCCTCCCTGTGTTCCCGTGTCAGCTCCTTTCTGTCCTCCCTGTGCTCCCGTGTCAGCTCCTTCCTGTCCTCCCAGTGCTCCCGTGTCAGCTCCTTTCTATCCTTCCTGTGCTCATGTGTCAGCTCCTTCCTGTCCTCCCTGTGCGCCCGTGTCAGCTCCTTCCTGTCCTCCCTGTGCTCCCGTGTCAGCTCCTTCCTGTTCCCCCTGCTCCCGTGTCAGCTCCTTCCTGCCCTCCCTGCTCCTCCCGTGTCAGCTCCTTCCAGTCCTCCCTGTGTTCCCATGTCAGCTCCTTTCTGTCCTCCCTGTGCTCCCGTGTCAGCTCCTTCCTGTCCTCCATGCTCCTCCCGTGTCAGCTCCTTCCTGTCCTCCCTGTGTTCCCGTGTAAGCTCCTTCCTGTCCTCCCTGTGCTCCAGTGTCAGCTCCTTCCTGTCCTCCCTGCTCCTCCCGTGTCAGCTCCTTCCTGTCCTCCCTGTGTTCCCGTGTAAGCTCCTTCCTTTCCTCCCTGTGCTCCAGTGTCAGCTCCTTCCTGTCCTTCCTGTCCTCCCGTGTCAGCTCCTTTCTGTCCTCCCTGTGCTCCCGTGTCAGCTCCTTCCTGTCCTCCCTGCTCCTCCCGTGTCAGCTCCTTCCTGTCCTCCCTGCTCCTCCCGTGTCAGCTCCTTCCTGTCCTCCCTGTGTTCCCATGTCAGCTCCTTTCTGTCCTCCCTGTGCTCCAGTGTCAGCTCCTTCCTGTCCTCCCTGCTCCTCCCGTGTCAGCTCCTTCCTGTCCTCCCTGTGTTCCCGTGTCAGCTCCTTTCTGTCCTCCCTGTGCTCCCGTGTCAGCTCCTTCCTGTCCTCCCAGTGCTCCCGTGTCAGCTCCTTTCTGTCCTTCCTGTGCTCCTGTGTCAGCTCCTTCCTGTCCCCCCTGCTCCTCCCGTGTCAGCTCCTTCTTGTCTCCCCTGTGCTTCTGTCAGCTTCTTCCTGTCCCCCCTGTGCTCCTGTGTGCTTTCTGTCGCCCCTACACCTCCCGTGTCAGCTTCTTCCTGTCCTCCCTGTGCTCCCCTGTCAGCTCCTTCCTGTCCTCCCTGTGCGCCCGTGTCAGCTCCTTCCTGTCCTCACTGTGCGCCCGTGTCAGATCCTTTCTGTTCCCCCCTGCTCCCGTGTCAGCTCCTTCCTGTTCCCCCTGCTCCCGTGTCAGCTCCTTCCTGTCCTCCTGTGTCAGCTCCTTCCTGTCCTCCCTGTGCTCCTGTGTCAGCTCCTTCCTGTCCCCCCTGCTTGTGTCAGCTCCTTCCTGTTCCCCTGCTCTCCTGTCAGCTCCTTCCTGTCCTCCCGTGTCAGCTCCTTCCTGTCCTCCCTGTGCTCCCGTGTCAGCTCCTTCCTGTTCCCCCTGCTCCCGTGTCAGCTCCTTCCTGTCTTCCCGTGTCAGCTCCTTCCTGTCCCACCTGCTCGTGTCAGCTCCTTCCTGTCCCTCCTGCTCCCGTGCCAGCTCCTTCCTGTCTCCCCCTGCTCCCGTGTCAGCTCCTTCCTGTCTCCCCCTGCTCCCATGTAAGCTCCTTCCTGTCCCCTTTGTGCTCCCATGTCAGCTCCTTCCTTTCTCCCCCTGCTCCCCTGTCAGCTCCTTCCTGTGCTCCCATGTAGCTCCATCCTGTCCTCCCTGCTACTCCCGTGTCAGCTCCTTCCTGTCCCCCCTGTGCTCCTGAGTAAGCTCCTTCCTGTCCCCCCTGCTCCTCCCGTGTCAGCTCCTTCCTGTCCCCCCTGCTCCCCTGTCAGCTCCTTCCTGTCCTCCCTGCTCCTCCTGTGTAAGCTCCTTCCTGTCCTCCCTGTGCTCCTGTGTCAGCTCCTTCCTGTCCTCCCTGTGCTCCTGTGTCAGCTCCTTCCTGTCCTCCCTGTGCTCCTGTGTCAGCTCCTTCCTGTCCTCCCTGTGCTCCCATGTCAGCTCCTTTCTGTCCTCCCTGCTCCTCCCGTGTCAGCTCCTTCCTGTCCTCCCTGTGTTCCCATGTCAGCTCCTTCCTGTCCTCCCAGTGCTCCCGTGTCAGCTCCTTCCTGTCCCCCCTGTTCTCCTGTGTGCTTTCTGTCCCCCCTACACCTCCCGTGTCAGCTTCTTCCTGTCCTCCCTGTGCTTCCATGTCAGCTCCTTCCTGACCTCCCTGTGCTCCCCTGTCAGCTCCTTCCTGTCCTCCCTGTGCGCCCGTGTCAGCTCCTTCCTGTCCTCACTGTGCGCCCGTGTCAGCTCCTTCCTGTTCCCCCCTGCTCCCGTGTCAGCTCCTTCCTTTTCCCCCTGCTTCCGTGTCAGCTCCTTCCTGTCCTCCCGTGTCAGCTCCTTCCTGTCCTCCCTGTGCTCCCGTGTCAGCTCCTTCCTGTTCCCCCTGCTCTCCTGTCAGCTCCTTCCTGTCCTCCCGTGTCAGCTCCTTCCTGTCCTCCCGTGTCAGCTCCTTCCTGTCCTCCCGTGTCAGCTCCTTCCTGTCCTCCTTGTGTTCCCGTGTCAGCTCCTTCCTGTCCCACCTGCTCGTGTCAGCTCCTTCCAGTCCCCGTTGCTCTCGTCTCAGCTCCTTCCTGTCCTCCCTGTGCTCCTGTGTCAGCTCCTTTCTTTCCTCCCTGTGATCCCGTGTCAGCTCCTTCCTGTCCTTCCTGTGCTCCCGTGTCAGCTCCTCCCTGTCCTCCCTGTGCTCCCGTGTCAGCTCCTTCCTGTCCTCCCTGTGCTCCCGTGTCAGCTCCTTCCTGTTCCCCCTGCTCCCGTGTCAGCTCCTTCCTGTCCTCCCTGCTCCTCCCGTGTCAGCTCCTTCCTGTCTTCCCTGTGTTCCCGTGTCAGCTCCTTTCTGTCCTCCCTGTGCTCCCATGTCAGCTCCTTCCTGTCCTCCCTGCTCCTCCCATGTCAGCTCCTTCCTGTCCTCCCTGTTTTCCCGTGTAAGCTCCTTCCGGTCCTCCCTGTGCTCCAGTGTCAGCTTCTTCCTCTCCTTCCCTGCTCCTCCCGTGTCAGCTCCTTACTGTACTCCCTGTGTTCCCGTGTCAGCTCCTTTCTTTCCTCCCAGTGCTCCCCTGTCAGCTCCTTTCTATCCTTCCTGTGCTCATGTGTCAGCTCCTTCCTGTCCTCCCTGTGCTCATGTGTCAGCTCCTTCCTGTCCTTCCTGTGCGCCCGTGTCAGCTCCTTCCTGTCCTCCCTGTGCTCCCGTGTCAGCTCCTTCCTGTTCCCCCTGCTCCCGTGTCAGCTCCTTCCTGCCCTCCCTGCTCCTCCCGTGTCAGCTCCTTCCAGTCCTCCCTGTGTTCCCATGTCAGCTCCTTTCTGTCCTCCCTGTGCTCCCGTGTCAGCTCCTTCCTGTCCTCCCTGTGTTCCCGTGTAAGCTCCTTCCTGTCCTCCCTGTGCTCCAGTGTCAGCTCCTTCCTGTCCTCCCTGCTCCTCCCGTGTCAGCTCCTTCCTGTCCTCCCTGTGTTCCCGTGTAAGCTCCTTCCTTTCCTCCCTGTGCTCCAGTGTCAGCTCCTTCCTGTCCTTCCTGTCCTCCCGTGTCAGCTCCTTTCTGTCCTCCCTGTGCTCCCGTGTCAGCTCCTTCCTGTCCTCCCTGCTCCTCTCGTGTCAGCTCCTTCCTGTCCTCCCTGCTCCTCCCATGTCAGCTCCTTCCTGTCCTCCCTGCTCCTCCCGTGTCAGCTCCTTCCTGTCCTCCCTGCTCCTCTCGTGTCAGCTCCTTCCTGTCCTCCCTGCTCCTCCCATGTCAGCTCCTTCCTGTCCTCCCTGCTCCTCCCGTGTCAGCTCCTTCCTGTCCTCCCAGTGCTCCCGTGTCAGCTCCTTTCTGTCCTTCCTGTGCTCCTGTGAAAGCTCCTTCCTGTCCCCCCTGCTCCTCCCGTGTCAGCTCCTTCTTGTCTCCCCTGTGCTTCTGTCAGCTTCTTCCTGTCCCCCCTGTGCTCCTGTGTGCTTTCTGTCGCCCCTACACCTCCCGTGTCAGCTTCTTCCTGTCCTCCCTGTGCTTCCATGTCAGCTCCTTCCTGACCTCCCTGTGCTCCCCTGTCAGCTCCTTCCTGTCCTCCCTGTGCGCCCGTGTCAGCTCCTTCCTGTCCTCACTGTGCGCCCGTGTCAGATCCTTTCTGTTCCCCCCTGCTCCCGTGTCAGCTCCTTCCTGTTCCCCCTGCTCCCGTGTCAGCTCCTTCCTGTCCTCCTGTGTCAGCTCCTTCCTGTCCTCCCTGTGCTCCTGTGTCAGCTCCTTCCTGTCCCCCCTGCTTGTGTCAGCTCCTTCCTGTTCCCCTGCTCTCCTGTCAGCTCCTTCCTGTCCTCCCGTGTCAGCTCCTTCCTGTCCTCCCTGTGCTCCCGTGTCAGCTCCTTCCTGTTCCCCCTGCTCCCGTGTCAGCTCCTTCCTGTCTTCCCGTGTCAGCTCCTTCCTGTCCCACCTGCTCGTGTCAGCTCCTTCCAGTCCTCCCTGCTCTTGTGTCAGCTCCTTTCTGTCCTCCCTGTGCTCCCGTGTCAGCTCCTTCCTGTCCTCCCTGTTCTCCCGTGTCAGCTCCTCCCTGTCCTCCCTGTGCTCCCGTGTCAGCTCCTTCCTGTTCCCCCTGCTCCCTTGTCAGCTCCTTCCTGTCCTCCTGTGTCAGCTCCTTCCTGTTCCCCCTGCTCCCGTGTCAGCTCCTCCCTGTCCTCCCTGTGCTCCAGTGTCAGCTCCTTCCTGTCCTCCCTGTGCTCCCGTGTCAGCTCCTTCCTGTCCTCCCTGCTCCTCCCGTGTCAGCTCCTTCCTGTCCTCCCTGCTCCTCCCGTGTCAGCTCCTTCCTGTCCTCCCTGCTCCTCCCGTGTCAGCTCCTTCCTGTTCTCCCGTGTCAGCTCCTTCCTGTCCTCCCTGTGCTCCCGTGTCAGCTCCTTCCTGTCCCACCTGCTCGTGTCAGCTCCTTCCTGTTCCCCCTGCTCTCCTGTCAGCTCCTTCCTGTCCTCCCGTGTCAGCTCCTTCCTGTCCTCCCTGTGCTCCCGTGTCAGCTCCTTCCTGTTCCCCCTGCTCCCGTGTCAGCTCTTTCCTGTCCTCCCGTGTCAGGTCCTTCCTGTCCCACCTGCTCGTGTCAGCTCCTTCCAGTCCCCCCTGCTCTCGTGTCAGCTCCTTTCTGTCCTCCCTGTGCTCTCGTGTCAGCTCCTTCCTGTCCTCCCTGTGCTCCCGTGTCAGCTCCTCCCTGTCCTCCCTGTGCTCCCGTGTCAGCTCCTTCCTGTCCTCCCTGTGCTCCCGTGTCAGCTCCTTCCTGTTCCCCCTGCTCCCGTGTCAGCTCCTTCCTGTCCTCCCGTGTCAGCTCATTCCTGTTCCCCCTGCTCCTGTGTCAGCTCCTCCCTGTCCTCCCTGTGCTCGTGTTAGCTCCTTCCTGTCCTCCCTGCTCCTCCCGTGTCAGCTCCTTCCTGTCCTCCCTGTGTTCCCGTGTCAGCTCCTTTCTGTCCTCCCTGTGCTCCCGTGTCAGCTCCTTATTGTCCTCCCAGTGCTCCCGTGTCAGCTCCTTTCTGTCCTTCCTGTGCTCCTGTGTCAGCTCCTTCCTGTCCCCCCTGCTCCTCCCGTGTCAGCTCCTTCTTGTATCCCCTGTGCTCCTGTCAGCTTCTTCCTGTCCTCCCTGTGCTCCTGTGTGCTTTCTGTCGCCCCTACACCTCCCGTGTCAGCGTCTTCCTGTCCTCCCTGTGCTTCCATGTCAGCTCCTTCCTGACCTCCCTGTGCTCCCCTGTCAGCTCCTTCCTGTCCTCCCTGTGCACCCGTGTCAGCTCCTTCCTGTCCTCACTGTGCGCCCGTGTCAGCTCCTTCCTGTCCCACCTGCTCGTGTCAGCTCCTTCCTGTTCCCCCTGCTCCCGTGTCAGCTCCTTCCTGTCCTCCCGTGTCAGCTCCTTCCTGTCCTCCCTGTACTCCCATGTCAGCTCCTTCCTGTCCCACCTGCTCGTGTCAGCTCCTTCCTGTTCCCCCTGCTCTCCTGTCAGCTCCTTGTTGTCCTCCCGTGTCAGCTCCTTCCTGTCCTCCCTGTGCTCCCGTGTCAGCTCCTTCCTGTTCCCCCTGCTCCCGTGTCAGCTCCTTCCTGTCCTCCCGTGTCAGCTCCTTCCTTTCCCACCTGCTCGTGTCAGCTCCTTCCAGTGCCCCCTGCTCTCGTGTCAGCTCCTTTCTGTCCTCCCTGTGCTCCCGTGTCAGCTCCTTCCTGTCCTCCCTGTGCTCCCGTGTCAGCTCCTTCCTGTCCTCCCTGTGCTCCCATGTCAGCTCCTTCCTGTTCCCCCTGCTCCCGTGTCAGCTCCTTCCTGTCCTCCCGTGTCAGCTCCTTCCTGTTCCCCCTGCTCCCGTGTCAGCTCCTCCCTGTCCTCCCTGTGCTCCAGTGTCAGCTCCTTCCTGTCCTCCCTGTGCTCCCGTGTCAGCTCCTTCCTGTTCCCCCTGCTCCCGTGTCAGCTCCTTCCTGTCCTCCCGTGTCAGCTCTTTCCTGTTCTCCCTGTGCTCCCGTGTCTGCTCCTTTCTGCCCTCCCGTGTCAGCTCCTTCCTGTCCCACCTGCTCGTGTCAGCTTCTTCCTGCCCTCCCGTGTCAGCTCCTTCCTGTCCTTCCTGTCCTCCCGTGTCAGCTCCTTCCTGTCCTCCTTGTGCTCCCGTGTCAGCTCCTTCCTTTCCCACCTGCTCATGTCAGCTCCTTCCAGTCCCCCCTGCTCTCGTGTCAGCTCCTTCTTGTCCCCCCTGTGCGCATGTGTCAGCTCCATCCTGTCCCCCCCCTGTGCTTTCTGTCCCCTGTTGCTCATCTGTCGGAGTGCAGAGGTTGGAGCGGGTCCCTCAGCCGATCATGGTGGGGTCTCGTCCAGTGATTGGCCCTTTGGGACCAGTTTGTTGGGTTTCATATATCATTCAGCAGTCGTGACTTTTCTTGAGCTCTTCATTCCTTATAAATCTACTTTAGACGTGTTCATCATTCTTGTGGTTGTGGTGGATTAGTCGCAGACCGAAGGCTGAATGGCAAAAAATGTGGCGCCTCCACCCATAAGGACGTTTTCATTTATCTTACTGCGCAGTATTTCTCTGGTCACACGGCTGTTGTTTGCTTTGTACATTTTTTAAGTGTAACTCGCTGTAGAACTGTAACCTAACACTCAGTGAGGGGGGCACCGCGCTGGGGCAAAATGTCACAAGATCGGGGATCATATAATTCATCATATACTGAAGAGAGGAGCAACCCACAGACATACACAGCAATAACACACACAGTGACCTCACAGTACAGAGATAATGCACACAGTGACCTCACAGCACAGAGATAATGCACACAGTGACCTCACAGTACAGAGATAATGCACACAGTAACGTCACAGCACAGAGATAATGCACACAGTGACCTCACAGTACAGAGATAATGCACACAGTAACGTCACAGCACAGAGATAATGCACACAGTAACGTCACAGCACAGAGATAATACAGGGATAATACACAGTGATGTCACAGTACAGGGATAATACACACAGTGATGTCACAGTACAGGGATAATACACACAGTGATGTCACAGTACAGGGACAATACACAGTGATGTCACAGTACAGGGATAATACATAGTGATGTCACAGTACAGGGATAATACACACAGTGATGTCACAGTACAGGGATAATACACAGTGATGTCACAGTACAGAGATAATACACACAGTGATGTCACAGTACAGGGATAATACACACAGTGATGTCACAGTACAGGGATAATACACACAGTGATGTCACAGTACAGGGATAACACACAGTGATGTCACAGTACAGGGATAATACACACAGTGATGTCACAGTACAGAGATAATACACACAGTGATGTCACAGTACAGGGATAATACACAGTGATGTCACAGTACAGGGATAATACACAGTGATGTCACAGTACAGGGATAATACACAGTGATGTCACAGTACAGGGATAATACACACAGTGATGTCACAGTACAGGGATAATACACACAGTGATGTCACAGTACAGGGATAATACACAGTGATGTCACAGTACAGGGATAATACACACAGTGATGTCACAGCACAGGGATAATACACACAGTGATGTCACAGTACAGGGATAATACACACAGTGATGTCACAGTACAGGGATAATACACAGTGATGTCACAGTACAGGGATAATACACACAGTGATGTCACAGTACAGGGATAATACACACAGTGATGTCACAGTACAGGGATAATACACACAGTGATGTCACAGTACAGAGATAATACACACAGTGATGTCACAGTACAGGGATAATACACACAGTGATGTCACAGTACAGGGATAATACACACAGTGATGTCACAGTACAGGGATAATACACAGTGATGTCATAGTACAGGGATAATACACACAGTGATGTCACAGTACAGGGATAATACACAGTGATGTCACAGTACAGGGATAATGCACACAGTAATGTCACAGTACAGGGATAATACACAGTGATGTCACAGTACAGGGATAATACACACAGTGATGTCACAGTACAGGGATCATACACAGTGATGTCACAGTATAGGGATAATACACACAGTGATGTCACAGTACAGGGATAATACAAACAGTGATGTCACAGTACAGGGATAATACACACAGTGATGTCACAGTACAGGGATAATACACACAGTGATGTCACAGTACAGGGATAATACACACAGTGATGTCACAGTACAGGGATAATACACAAAGTGATGTCACAGTACAGGGAAAATACACAGTGATGTCACAGTACAGAGATAATACAGAGTGATGTCACAGTACAGGGATAACACAGTGATGTCACCGTACAGGGATAATACAGAGTGATGTCACAGTACAGGGATAATAAACACAGTGATGTCATAGTACACGGATAATACACAGTGATGTCACAGTACAGAGATAATACACAATGAAGTCACAGTACAGGGATAATACACAGTGATGTCACAGTAAAGGGATAATACACAGTGATGTCACAGTACAGGGTTAATACACAGTGATGTCACAGTACAGGGATAATACACAGTGATGTCACAGTACAGGGGTAATACACAGTGATGTCACAGTAAAGGGATAATACACACAGTGATGTCACAGTACAGAGATAATACACAGTGATGTCACAGTACAGAGATAATACACAGTGATGTCACAGTACAGGGATAATATACAGTGATGTCACAGTACAGGGATAATACACAGTGATGTCACAGTACAGGGATAATACACAATGATGTCACAGTACAGGGATAATACACAGTGATGTCACAGCACAGGGATAACACACACAGTAATGTCACAGTACAGGGATGATACACAGTGATGTCACAATACAGGGATAATACTCACAGTGATGTCACAGTACAGAGATAATACACAGAGTGATGTCACAGTACAGGGATAATACACAGTTATGTCACAATACAGGGATAATACTCACAGTGATGTCACAGTACAGAGATAATACACAGAGTGATGTCACAGTACAAGGATAATACACAGTGATGTCACAGTACAGGGATAATACACAGAGTGATGTTACAGTACAGGGATAATACACAGTGATGTCACAGTACAGAGATAATACACAGAGTGATGTCACAATACAGGGATAATACATAGTGCTGTCACAGTACAGGGATAATACACAGTGATGTCACAGTACAGGGATAATACACAGTGATGTCACAGTACAGAGATAATACACAGTGATGTCAAAGTACAGTGATGATACACACAGTGATGTCACAGTACAGAGATAATACACAGTGATGTCACAGTACAGGGATAATACACACAGTGATGTCACAGTACAGGGATAATACACACAGTGATGTCACAGTACAGGGATAATACACACAGTGATGTCACAGTACAGGGATAATACACAGTGATGTCACAGTACAGGGATAATACACACAGTGATGTCACAGTACAGAGATAATACACACAGTGATGTCACAGTACAGGGATAATACACACAGTGATGTCACAGTACAGGGATAATACACAGTGATGTCACAGTACAGAGATAATACACACAGTGATGTCACAGTACAGGGATAATACACACAGTGATGTCACAGTACAGGGATAATACACAGTGATGTCACAGTACAGGGATAATACACACAGGGATGTCACAGTACAGAGATAATACACAGTGAAGTCACAGTACAGGGATAATACACAGTGATGTCACAGTACAGGGATAATACACACAGTGATGTCACAGTACAGGCATAATACACAGTGATGTCACAGTACAAGAATAATACACAGTGATGTCACAGTACAGGGATAATACACACAGTGATGTCACAGTACAGGCATAATACACAGTGATGTCACAGTACAAGGATAATACACAGTGATGTCACAGTACAGGGATAATATACACAGTGATGTCACAGTACAGGGATAATACACAGTGATGTCACAGTGCAGGGATAATACACACAGTGATGTCACAGTATAGATAATACACAGAGATGTTACAGTACAGGGATAATACACAGTGATGTCACAGTACAGGGATAATATACACAGTGATGTCACAGTACAGGGATAATAGACAGTGATGTCACAGTACAGGGATAATACACACAGTGATGTCACAGTACAGAGATAATACACAGTGATGTCACAGTACAGAGATAATACACAGTGATGTCACAGTACAGGGATAATACACAGTGATGTCACAGTACAGGGATAATACACAGTGATGTCACAGTACAGGGATAATACACACAGTGATGTCACAGTGCAGGGATAATACACACATTGATGTCACAGTACAGAGATAATACACAGTGATGTTACAGTACAGGGATAATACACACAGTGATGTCACAGTACAGGGATAATACACAGTGATGTCACAGTACAGGGATAATACACACAGTGATGTCACAGTACAGGGATAATACACAGTGATGTCACAGTACAGGGATAATACACAGTGACGTCACATTACAGAGATAATACACAGTGATGTCATAGTACAGAGATAATACACAGTGATGTCACAGTACAGGGATAATAGACAATGATGTCACAGTAGAGGGATAATACACAGTGATGTCACAGTACATGGATAATACACACAGTGATGTCACAGTACAGGGATAATACACAGTGATGTCACAGTACAGGGATAATACACAGTGATGTCACAGTACAGGGATAATATACACAGTGATGTCACAGTACAGGGATAATACACAGTGATGTCACAGTACAGGGATAACATACACAGTGATGTTACAGTACAGGGATAATACACAGTGATGTCACAGTACAGGGATAATACACAGTGATGTCACAGTACAGGGATAATACACAGTGATGTCACAGTACAGGGATAATACACAGTGATGTCACAGTACAGGAATAATACACAGTGATGTCACAGTACAGGGATAATATACACAGTGATGTCACAGTACAGGGTTAATACACACAGTGATGTCACAGTACAGAGATAATACACAGTGATGTCACAGTACAGGTATAATACACAGTGATGTCACAGTACAGGGAAAATGCACACAGTAATGTCACAGTACAGGGATAATATACACAGTGATGTCACAGTACAGGGATAATACACACAGTGATGTCACAGTACAGGGATAATACACAGTGATGTCACAGAACAGGGATAATACATAGTGATGTCACAGTACAGGGATCATACACACAGTGATGTCACAGTACAGGGATAATACACAGTGATGTCACAGTAAAGGGATAATACACAGTGATGTCACAGTACAGAGATAATACACACAGTGATGTCACAGTACAGAGATAATACACAGTGATGTCACAGTACAGGGATAATACACAGTAATGTCACAGTACAGGGATAATACACAGTGATGTCACAGTACAGGGATAATACACAGTGATGTCACAGTACAGGGATAATACACAGTGATGTCACAGTACAGGGATAATACATAGTGATGTCACAGTACAGGGATAATACACACTGATGTCACAGTACAGGGATAATACACACAGTGAAGTCACAGTACAGGGATAATACACAGTGATGTCACAGTACAGGGATAATACACAGTGATGTCACAGTACAGGGATAATACATAGTGATGTCACAGTACAGGGATAATACACACAGTGATGTCACAGTACAGGGATAATACACAGTGATGTTACAGTACAGGGATAATACATAGTGATGTCACAGTACAGGGATAATACACACAGTGATGTCACAGTACAGGGATAATACACAGTGATGTCACAGTACAGGGATAATACACACAGTGATGTCACAGTACAGGGATAATACACAGTGATGTCACAGTACAGGACTAATACACACAGTGATGTCACAGTACAGGGATAATACACAGTGATGTCACAGTACAGGGATAATACACAGTGATTTCACAGCACAGGGATAATACACAGTGATGTCACAGTACAGGAATAATACACAGTGATGTCACAGCACAGGGATAATACACAGTGATGTCACAGTACAGGGATAATACACAGTGATGTCACAGTACAGGGATAATACACACAGTGACGTCACAGTACAGGGATAATACACAGTGATGTCACAGTACAGGGATAATACACAGTGACGTCACAGTACAGGGATAATACACACAGTGACGTCACAGTACAGATATAATACACAGTGATGTCACAGTACAGAGATAATACACACAGTGATGTCACAGTACACGGATAATACACAGTGATGTCACAGTACAGAAATAATACACAGTGATGTCACAGTACAGTGATAATACACACAGTGATGTCACAGTACAGGGATAATACACAGTGATGTCACAGTACAGGGATAATACACAGTGATGTCACAGTACAAGGATAATACACACTGATGTCACAGTACAGGGATAATACACAGTGATGTCACAGTACAGGGATAATACACACAGTGGTGTCACAGTACAGGGATAATACACAGTGATGTCACAGTACACGGATAATACACAGTGATGTCACAGTACATAAATAATACACAGTGATGTCACAGAACAGAGATAATACACACAGTGATGTCACAGTACAGGGATAATACACAGTGATGTCACAGTACAGGGATAATACACAGTGATGTCACAGTACAGGGATAATACACAGTGATGTCACAGTACAGGGATAATACATAGAGTGATGTCACAGTACAGGGATAATACACAGTGATGTCACAGTACAGGGATAATACACAGTGATGTCACAGTACAGAGATAATACACACAGTGATGTCACAGTACAGGGATAATACACAGTGATGTCACAGTACAGGGATAATACACAGTGATGTCACAGTACAGAAATAATACACAGTGATGTCACAGTACAGGGATAATACACACAGTGATGTCACAGTACAGGGATAATACACAGTGATGTCACAGTACAGGGATAATACACAGTGATGTCACAGTACAGGGATAATACACAGTGATGTCACAGTACAGGGATAATATACAGTGATGTCTCAGTACAGGTATAATACACAGTGATGTCACAGTACAGGGATAATACACAGTGATGTCAGAATACAGAGATAATACACAGTGATGTCACAGTACAGGGATAATTTAAAGTGATGTCACAGTACAGGGATAATACACAGTGATGTCACAGTACAGGGATAATACACAGTGATGTCACAGTACAGGGATAATACACAGTGATGTCACAGTACAGAGATAATACACATTGATGTCACAGTACAGGGATAATGCCCACAGTGATGTCACAGTACAGGGATAATACACAGTGATGTCACAGTACAGGGATAATACACAGTGATGTCACAGTACAGGGATAATACACACAGTGATGTCACAGTACAGAGATACTACACACAGTGATGTCACAGTACAGGGATAATACACACAGTGATGTCACAGTACAGAGATACTACACATAGTGATGTCACAGTACAGGGATAATATACACAGTGACGTCACATTACAGAGATAATGCACAGTGATGTCACAGTACAGGGATAATATACACAGTGATGTCACAGTACAGGGAAAATATACACACAGTGATGTCACAGTACAGAGATAATACTCAGTGATGTCACAGTACAGGTATAATACACAGTGATGTCACAGTACAGGGATAATGCACACAGTAATGTCACAGTACAGGGAAAATATACACAGTGATGTCACAGTACAGGGATAATACACACAGTGATGTCACAGTACAGGGATAATAAACAGTGATGTCACAGAACAGGGATAATACATAGTGATGTCACAGTACAGGGATAATACACACAGTGATGTCACAGTACAGGGATAATACACAGTGATGTCACAGTAAAGGGATAATACACAGTGATGTCACAGTACAGAGATAATACACACAGTGATGTCACAGTGCAGAGATAATACACAGTGATGTCACAGTACAGGGATAATACACAGTAATGTCACAGTACAGGGATAATACACAGCGATGTCACAGTACAGGGATAATACACACAGTGATGTCACAGTACAGGGATAATACACAGTGATGTCACAGTACAGGGATAATACATAGTGATGTCACAGTACAGGGATAATACACACAGTGATGTCACAGTACAGGGATAATACACAGTGATGTCACAGTACAGAGATAATACACACAGTGATGTCACAGTACAGAGAAAATACACAGTGATGTCACAGTACAGGGATAATACACAGTGATGTCACAGTCGAGGGATAATACACAGTGATGACACAGTACAGAGATAATACACACAGTGATGTCACAGTACAGAGATAATACACAGTGATGTCACAGTACAGGGATAATACACAGTAATGTCACAGTACAGGGATAATACACAGCGATGTCACAGTACAGGGATAATACACACAGTGATGTCACAGTACAGGGATAATACACAGTGATGTCACAGTACAGGGATAATACATAGTGATGTCACAGTACAGGGATAATACACACAGTGATGTCACAGTACAGGGATAATACACAGTGATGTCACAGTACAGAGATAATACACACAGTGATGTCACAGTACAGAGAAAATACACAGTGATGTCACAGTACAGAGATAATACACAGTGTTGTCACAGTACAGGGATAATACACAGTGATGTCACAGTACAGGGATAATACACAGTGATGTCACAGTACAGAGATAATACACAGTGATGTCACAGTACAGGGATAATGCACACAGTGATGTCACAGTACAGGGATAATACACTCAGTGATGTCACAGTACAGGGATAATACACAGTGATGTCACAGTACAGGGATAATACACAGTGATTTCACAGCACAGGGATAATACACAGTGATGTCACAGTACAGGCATAATACACAGTGATGTCACAGCACAGGGATAATACACAGTGATGTCACAGTACAGGGATAATACACAGTGATGTCACAGTACAGGGATAATACACACAGTGACGTCACAGTACAGAGATAATACACAGTGATGTCACAGTACAGAGATAATACACACAGTGATGTCACAGTACACGGATAATACACAGTGATGTCACAGTACAGAAATAATACACAGTGATGTCACAGTACAGTGATAATACACACAGTGATGTCACAGTACAGGGATAATACACAGTGATGTCACAGTACAGGGATAATATACACAGTGATGTCACAGTACAGGGATAAAACACAGTGATGTCACAGTACAGGGATAATACACACTTATGTCACAGTACAGGTATAATACACAGTGATGTCACAGTACAGGGATAATACACACAGTGGTGTCACAGTACAGGGATAATACACAGTGATGTCACAGTACACGGATAATACACAGTGATGTCACAGTACAGAAATAATACACAGTGATGTCATAGAACAGAGATAATACACACAGTGATGTCACAGTACAGGGATAATACACAGTGATGTCACAGTACAGGGATAATACACAGTGATGTCACAGTACAGGGATAATACACAGTGATGTCACAGTACAGGGATAATACATACAGTGATGTCACAGTACAGGGATAATACACAGTGATGTCACAGTACAGGGATAATACACACAGTGATGTCACAGTACAGAGATAATACACACAGTGATGTCACAGTATAGGGATAATACACACAGTGATGTCACAGTACAGAAATAATACACAGTGATGTCACAGTACAGGGATAATACACACAGTGATGTCACAGTACAGGGATAATACACAGTGATGTCACAGTACAGGGATAATACACAGTGATGTCACAGTACAGGGATAATACACAGTGATGTCACAGTACAGGGATAATATACAGTGATGTCACAGTACAGGGATAATACACAGTGATGTCACAGTACAGGGATAATACACAGTGATGTCAGAATACAGGGATAATACACAGTGATGTCACAGCACAGTGATAATTTACAGTGATGTCACAGTACAGGGATAATACACAGTGATGTCAAAGTACAGGGATAATACACAGTGATGTCACAGTACAGAGATAATACACAGTGATGTCACAGTACAGTGATAATACACACAGTGATGTCACAGTACAGGGATAATACACAGTGATGTCACAGTACAGGGATGATACACAGTGATGTCACAGTACAGGGATAATACACACAGTGATGTCACAGTACAGAGATAATACATAGTGATGTCACAGTACAGTGATAATACACACAGTGATGTCACAGTACAGGGATAATACACAGTGATGTCACAGTACAGGGATGATACACAGTGATGTCACAGTACAGGGATAATACACAGTGATGTCACAGTACAGGGATAATACACACAGTGATGTCACAGTACAGAGATAATACATAGTGATGTCACAGTACAGTGATAATACACACAGTGATGTCACAGTACAGGGATAATACACAGTGATGTCACAGTACAGGGATGATACACAGTGATGTCACAGTACAGGGATAATACACAGTGATGTCACAGTACAGGGATAATACACAGTGATGTCACAGTACAGGGATAATACACACAGTGATGTCACAGTACAGAGATAATACACAGTGATGTCACAGTACAGAGATAATACATAGTGATGTCACAGTACAGAGATAATACATAGTGATGTCACAGTACAGGGATAATGCACAGTGATATCACAGTACAAAGATAATACACAGTGATGTCACAGTACAGGGATAATGCACAGTGATGTCACAGTACAGGACTAATACACACAGTGAATTCACAGTACAGGGATAATACACACAGTGATGTCACTGTACAGGGATAATGCACACAGTGATGTCACAGTACAGAGATAACACACAGTGATGTCACAGTACAGAGATAATACACAGTGATGTCACAGTACAGGGATAATACACAGTGATGTCACAGTACAGGGGTAATACACAGTGATGTCACAGTACAGGGGTAATACACAGTGATGTCACAGTACAGGGATAATGCACAGTGATGTCATCATGGGAGACTGACAGGTATAAAGATCAGTAAATATTTATAGAAATCATTTACAGAACTTACAGGAAAAATTTTCAATACCCACAAATGTAATAAACCCATTCTGGAGTCGGGGACACCTCTCTGGATGGGATCCTCTGGTTCAGGGGTCCCTTGTCCTGGGGTCTCACCCCCAATCGTCAGAGTTTGAGGTTCCTCTTTGATCCAAAATCGCTCTCTGAGTCCTCATTTCTATTTTCAAATGGGGAAATCATTCTGGATGATGATGTCCTGTGAGTGTAGTCTATATAGACATGGAGGAGGAGTCTGAACTATATAGACATGGAGGAGGAGTCAGGTCTATATAGATATGGAGGAGGAATCTGATCTATATAGACATGGAGGAGGAGTCTGATCTATACAGACATGGAGGAGGAGTCAGGTCTATATAGATATGGAGGAGGAGTCTGATCTAGATGGACATGGAGGAGGAGTCTGATCCATACAGACAATGAGGAGGAGTCTGATCTATACAGATATGGAGGAGGAGTCTGATCTATAAAGACATGGAAGAGGAGTCTCATCTATACAGACATGGAGAAGGAGTCTGATCTATACAGACAGGGAGGAGGAGTCTGATCTATACAGACAAGGAGGAGGAGTCTGATCTATACAGACATGGTGGAGGAGTCTGATCTATACAGACATGGAGGAGTCTGATCTATATAGACATGGAGGAGGAGTCTGATCTATACAGACATGGAGGAGGAGTCTGATCTATATAGACCTGGAGGAGGAGTCTGATCTATACAGACATGGAGGAGGAGTCTGATCTATATAGACATGGAGGAGGAGTCTGATTTATACAGACATGGAGGAGTCTGATCTATATAGACATGGAGATGAAGTCTGATCTATACAGACATGGACGAGGAGTCTGATCTATACAGACATGGAGGAGGCGTCTGATCTATTCAGACATGGAGGAGGAGTCTGATCTCTATAGACATGGAGGAGGAGTCTGATCCATACAGACAATGAGGAGGAGTCTGATCTATACAGATATGGAGGAGGAGTCTGATCTATAAAGACATGGAAGAGGAGTTTCATCTATACAGACATGGAGAAGGAGTCTGATCTATACAGACAGGGAGGAGGAGTCTGATCTATACAGACAAGGAGGAGGAGTCTGATCTATACAGACATGGTGGAGGAGTCTGATCTATACAGACATGGAGGAGTCTGATCTATATAGACATGGAGGAGGAGTCTGATCTATACAGACATGGAGGAGGAGTCTGATCTATATAGACCTGGAGGAGGAGTCTGATCTATACAGACATGGAGGAGGAGTCTGATCTATATAGACATGGAGGAGGAGTCTGATTTATACAGACATGGAGGAGTCTGATCTATATAGACATGGAGATGAAGTCTGATCTATACAGACATGGACGAGGAGTCTGATCTATACAGACATGGAGGAGGCGTCTGATCTATTCAGACATGGAGGAGGAGTCTGATCTCTATAGACATGGAGGAGGAGTCTGATCTATACAGACAAGGAGGAGAAGCCTGTTCTATACAGACATGGAGGAGGATTCTGATCTATACAGACATAGAGGAGGAGTCTGATCTATATTGACATGGAGGAGGAGTCTGATCTATACAGACATGGAGGAGGAGTCTGATCTATACAGACATGGAGGAGAAGTCTGATCTATACAGACCAGGAGGAGTCTGATCTATATAGACATGGAGGAGGAGTCTGATCTATATAGACATGGAGGAGGAGTCTGATCTATATAGACATGGAGGAGAAGACTGATCTATGTAGACATGGAGGAGGAGTCTGATCTATACAGACATGGAGGAGGAGTCTGATCTATACAGACATGGAGGAGGAATCTGATCTATACAGACATGGAGGAGGAGTCTGATCTATACAGACATGGAGGAGGAGTCTTATCCATATAGACATGGAGGAGGAGTCTGATCTATACAGACATGGAGGAGGAGTCTGATCTATACAGATCTATATAGACATGGAGGAGAAGTCTGATCTATATAGACATGGAGGAGAAGTCTGATCTATATAGACATGGAGGAGGAGTGTTATCCATACAGACATGGAGGAGGAGTCTGATCTATACAGACATGGAGGAGAAGTCTTATCTATACAGACAAGGAGGAGTCTAATCTATATAGTCATGGAGGAGAAGTCTGATCTATATAGACAAGGAGGAGAAGTCTTATATATACAGACATGGAGGAGGAGTCTGATCAATATAGACATGGAGGAGGAGTCTGATCTATATAGACATGGAGGAGGAGTCTTATCTATATAGAGATGGAGGAGGAGTCTGATCTATATAGACTTGGAGGAGGAGTCTGATCTAAATAGACCTGGAGGAGGAGTCTGATCTATACAGACATGGAGGAGGCGTCTGATCTATATAGACATGGAGGAGTCTGATCTATACAGACATGGAGGAGGAGTCTGATCTATACAGACATGGAGGAGGAGTCTGATCTATATAGACATGGAGGAGGAATCTGATCTATACAGACATGGAGGAGGAGTCTAATCTATATAGACATGGAGGAGGAGTCTGATCTATACAGACATGAAGGAGGAGTCTGATCTATATAGACATGGAGGAGGAGTCTGATCTATACAGAAATGGAGGAGTCTGATCTATATAGACATGGAGGAGGAGTCTGATCTATACAGACATGGAGGAGTCTGATCAATACAGACATGGATGAGTCTGATCTATATAGACATGGAGGAGGAGTCTGATCTATACAGACATGGAGGAGTTTGATCTATACAGACAAGGAGGAGGAGTCTGATCTATATAGACATGGAGGAGGAGTCTGATCTATACAGACATGGAGGAGTTTGATCTATACAGACAAGGAGGAGGAGTCTGATCTATACAGACATGGAGGAGAAGTCTGATCTATACAGACATGGAGGAGGAGTCTGATCTATACAGACATGGAGGAGGAGTCTGATCTATACAGACATAAATGAGTCTGATCTATATAGAGATGGAGGAGGAGTCTGATCTATACAGACATGGAGGAGGAGTCTGATCTATACAGACATGGAGGAGGAGTCTGATCTATACAGACATGGAGGAGGCGTCTGATCTATATAGACATGGAGGAGAAGTCTGATCTATACAGACATGGAGGAGGAGTCTGATATATACAGACTTGGAGGAGGAGTCTGATCTATACAGACATGGAGGAGGAGTCTGATCTATACAGACATGGAGGAGGAGTCTGGTCTATATAGACATGGAGGAGGAGTCTGATCTATATAGACAAGGAGGAGGAGTCTGATCTATACAGACATGGAGGAGGAATCTGATCTATACAGACATGGAGGATGAGTCTTATCTATACAGACATGGAGGAGGAGTCTGATCTATACAGACATGGAGGAGGCGTCTGATCTATACAGACATGGAGGAGTCTCATCTATATAGTTATGGAGGAGGAGTCTGATCTATATAAACATGGAGGAGAAGTCTGATCTATACAGACATGGAGGAGGAGTCTGATCAATATAGACATGGAGGAGGAGTCTGATCTATATAGACATGGAGGAGGAGTCTGATCTATATAGACATGGAGGAGGAGTCTAATCTATATAGACATGGAGGAGTCTGATCTATATAGAGATGGAGGAGGAGTCTGATCTATATAGACTTGGAGGAGGAGTCTGATCTATATAGACCTGGAGGAGGAGTCTGAACTATACAGACATGGAGGAGGTGTCTGATCTATATAGACATGCAGGAGTCTGATCTATACAGACATGGAGGAGGAGTCTGATGTATGTAGACATGGAGGAGGAATCTGATCTATACAGACATGGAGGAGGAGTCTAATCTATATAGACATGGAGGAGGAGTCTGATATATACAGACATGGAGGAGGAGTCTGATCTATACAGACATGGAGGAGGAGTCTGATCTATACAGATATGGAGGAGGAGTCTGATCTATATAGACATGGAGGAGGAGTCTGATCTTTATAGACATGGAGGAGAAGTCTGATCTACACAGACATAGAGGAGGAGTCTGATCTATACAGACATGGAGGAGGAGTCTGATCTATACAGTCCTGGAGGAGGCGTCTGATCTATACAGACATGGAGGAGTCTGATCTATATAGACATGGAGGAGAAGTCTGATCTATATAGACATGGAGGAGGAGTCTGATCTATATAGACATGGAGGAGGAGTCTGATCTATATAGACATGGAGGAGGAGTCTGATCTATATAGACATGGAGGAGGAGTCTGATCTATATAGACATGGATGAGGAGTCTGATCTATATAGACATGGAGGAGGAGTCTGATCTATACAGACATGGAGGAGGCGTCTGATCTATACAGACATGGAGGAGGAGTCTGATCTATACAGACAAGGAGAAGGAGTCAGATCTATATAGACATGGAGGAGGAATCTGATCTATACAGACATGGAGGAGGAAGCTGATCTCTATAGACATGGAGGAGAAGTCTGATCTATACAGACATGGAGGAGGAGTCTGATCTATATAGACATGGAGGAGGTGTCTGATCTATACAGACATGTAGGAGGAGTCTGATCTATACAGACATGGAGGAGGAGTCTGATCTATACTGACATGGAGGAGTCTGATCTATACAGACATGGAGGAGGAGTCTGATCTATACAGACATGGAGGAGGAGTCAGATCTATACAGTCATGGAGGAGGAGTCTGATCTATACAGACATGGAGGAGAAGTATGATCTAAATAGTCAAGGAGGAGGAGTCTGATCTATACAGACATGGAGGAGGAGTCTGATCTATATAGACAAGGAGGAGGAGTCTGATCTATACAGACATGGAGTAGGCATCTGATCTATACAGTCATGGTGGAGAAGTCTGATCTATACAGACATGGAGGAGGAGTCTGATCTATACAGACATGGAGGAGGAGTCTGATCTATATAGACATGGAGGAGGAGTCTGATCTATACAGACATGGAGGAGGAGTCTAATCTATAGAGACATGGAGGAGAAGGCTGATCTATACAGAAATGGAGGAGAAGTCTGATCTATACAGACGAGGAGGAGTCTGATCTATATAGACATGGAGGAGGAGTCTGATCTATATAGACATGGAGGAGGAGTCTGATCTATATAGACATGGAGGAGAAGTCTGATCTATATAGACATGGAGGAGGAGTCTGATCTCTACAGACATGGAGGAGGAGTCTGATCTATACAGACATGGAGGAGGAATCTGATCTATACAGACATGGAGGAGGAGTCTGATCTATACAGACATGGAGGAGGAGTCTTATCCATACAGACATGGAGGAGGAATCTGATCTATACAGACATGGAGGAGGAGTCTGATCTATACAGACATGGAGGAGTATGAACAATACATACATGGAGGAGGAGTCTGATCTATACAGACATGGAGGAGTCTGATCAATACAGATATGGAGGAGGAATCTGATCTATACAGACATGGAAGAGGAGTCTAATCTATATAGACATGGAGGAGGAGTCTGATCTATACAGACATGGAGGAGGAGTCTGATCTATACAGACATGGAAGAGTCTGATCCATACAGACATGGAGGAGTCTGATCTATATAGACATGGAGGAGTCTGATCTATACAGACATGGAGGAGGAGTCTGATCTATACAGACATGGAGGAGGAGTCTGATCTATATATACATGGAGGAGGAATCTGATCTATACAGACATGGAGGAGGATTCTAATCTATATAGACATGGAGGAGTCTGATCGATACAGACATGGAGGAGGTGTCTGATCTATATAGACAAGGAGGAGGAGTCTGATTTATACAGACATCAGGTAGGCATCTGATCTATACAGACATGGAGGAGGAGTCTGATCTATACAGACAAGGAGGATGAGTCTGATCTATACAGACATGGAGGAGTCTGATCTATACAGACAAGGAGGATGAGTCTGATCTATACAGACATGGAGGCGTCTGATCTATATAGACATTGAGGAGAAGTCTGATCTATACAGACATGGAGGAGGAGTCTGATCTATATAGACATGGAGGAGGAGTCTGATCTATATAGACATGGAGGAGAAGTCTGATCTATATAGACATGGAGGAGGAGTCTGATCTATATAGACATGGAGGAGGAGTCTGATCTATATAGACATGGAGGAGGAGTCTGATCTATATAGACATGGAGGAGGAGTCTGATCTATACAGACATGGAGGAGGCGTCTGATCTATACAGACATGGAGGAGGAGTCTGATCTATACAGACAAGGAGAAGGAGTCAGATCTATATAGACATGTAGGAGGAGTCTGATCTATACAGACATGGAGGAGGAGTCTGATCTATATAGACATGGAGGAGGAATCTGATCTATACAGACATGGAGGAGGAAACTGATCTCTATAGACATGGAGGAGAAGTCTGATCTATACCGACATGGAGGAGGAGTCTGATCTATATAGACATGGAGGAGGTGTCTAATCTATACAGACATGGAGGAGTCTGATCTATACAGACATGGAGGAGGAGTCAGATCTATACAGTCATGGAGGAGGAGTCTGATCTATACAGACATGGAGGAGAAGCATGATCTAAATAGACAAGGAGGAGGAGTCTGATCTATACAGACATGGGGGAGGAGTCTGATCTATAAAGACAAGGAGGAGGAGTCTGATCTATACAGACATGGAGGAGAAGTCTGATCTATATAGACATGGAGGAGGAGTCTGATCTATACAGACATGGTGGAGAAGTCGGATCTATACAGTCATGGTGGAGAAGTCTGATCTATACAGACATGGAGGAGGAGTCTGATCTATATAGACATGGAGGAGGAGTCTGATCTATACAGACATGGAGGAGGAGTCTAATCTATATAGACATGGAGGAGAAGGCTGATCTATACAGACATGGAGGAGAAGTCTGATCTATACAGACGAGGAGGAGTCTGATTTATATAGACATGGAGGAGGAGTCTGATCTATATAGACATGGAGGAGGAGTCTGATCTATATAGACATGGAGGAGGAGTCTGATCTATACAGACATGGAGAAGGAGTCTGATCTATACAGACATGGAGGAGGAGTCTGATCTATACAGACATGAAGGAGGAGTCTGATCTATACAGACATGGAGGAGGAGTCTGATCTATACAGACATGGAGAAGGAGTCTGATCTATACAGACATGGAGGAGGAGTCTTATCCATACAGACATGGAGGAGGAATCTGATCTATACAGACATGGAGGAGGAGTCTGATCTATACAGACATGGAGGAGTCTGATCAATACAGACATGGAGGAGGAGTCTGATCTATACAGACATGGAGGAGGAGTCTGATCTATATAGACATGGAGGAGGAGTCTGATCTATAGAGACATGGAGGAGGAGTCTAATCTATATAGACATGGAGGAGAAGGCTGATCTATACAGACATGGAGGAGAAGTCTGATCTATACAGACAAGGAGGAGTCTGATCTATATAGACATGGAGGAGGAGTCTGATCTATATAGACATGGAGGAGGAGTCTGATCTATATAGACATGTAGGAGGAGTCTGATCTATACAGACATGGAGGAGGAGTCTGATCTATACAGACATGGAGGAGTCTGATCGATACAGACATGGAGGAGGTGTCTGATCTATATAGACAAGGAGGAGGAGTCTGATTTATACAGACATCGAGTAGGCATCTGATCTATACAGACATGGAGGAGGAGTCTGATCTATACAGACAAGGAGGATGAGTCTGATCTATACAGACATGGAGGAGTCTGATCTATACAGACATGGAGGAGGCGTCTGATCTATATAGACATTGAGGAGAAGTCTGATCAATACAGACATGGAGGAGGAGTCTGATCTATACAGACATGGAGGAGGAGTCTGATCTATACAGATATGGAGGAGGAGTCTGATCTATACAGACATGGAGGAGGAGTCTGATCTTTATAGACATGGAGGAGAAGTCTGATCTTTACAGACATGGAGGAGGAGTCTGATCTAAACAGACATGGAGGAGGAGTCTGATCTATACAGTCATGGAGGAGGCGTCTGATCTATACAGACATGGAGGAGTCTGATCTATATAGACATGGAGGAGGAATCTGATCTATACAAACATGGAGAAGTAGTCTGATCTATACAGTCATGGAGGAGGAGTCTGATCTATAAAGACTTGGAGGAGAAGTCTGATCTATACAGACATGGAGGAGGAGTCTGATCTATATAGACTTGGAAGAGGAGTCTGATCTATATAGACATGGAGGAGGAGTCTGATCTATATAGACATGGAGGAGAAGTCTGATCTATATAGACATGGAGGAGGAGTCTGATCTATATAGACATGGAGGAGGAGTCTGATCTATATAGACATGGAGGAGGAGTCTGATCTATATAGACATGGAGGAGGACTCTGATCTATACAGACATGGAGGAGGCGTCTGATCTATACAGACATGGAGGAGGAGTCTGATCTATACAGACAAGGAGAAGGAGTCAGATCTATATAGACATGTAGGAGGAGTCTGATCTATACAGACATGGAGGAGGAGTCTGATCTATATAGACATGGAGGAGGAATCTGATCTATACAGACATGGAGGAGGAGTCTGATCTATACAGACATGGTGGAGAAGTCTGATCTATACAGTCATGGTGGAGAAGTCTGATCTATACAGACATGGAGGAGGAGTCTGATCTATATAGACATGGAGGAGGTGTCTAATCTATACAGACATGGAGGAGAAGGCTGATCTATACAGACATGGAGGAGAAGTCTGATCTATATAGACATGGAGGAGGAGTCTGATCTATACAGACATGGTGGAGAAGTCTGATCTATACAGTCATGGTGGAGAAGTCTGATCTATACAGACATGGAGGAGGAGTCTGATCTATATAGACATGGAGGAGGAGTCTGATCTATACAGACATGGAGGAGGAGTCTAATCTATATAGACATGGAGGAGAAGGCTGATCTATACAGACATGGAGGAGAAGTCTGATCTATACAGATGAGGAGGAGTCTGATCTATATAGACATGGAGGAGGAGTCTGATCTATATAGACATGGAGGAGGAGTCTGATCTATATATACATGGAGGAGGAGTCTGATCTATACAGACATGGAGGAGGAGTCTGATCTATACAGACATGGAGGAGGAGTCTGATCTATACAGACATGAAGGAGGAGTCTGATCTATACAGACATGGAGGAGGAGTCTTATCCATACAGACATGGAGGAGGAATCTGATCTATACAGACATGGAGGAGGAGTCTGATCTATACAGACATGGAGGAGTCTGATCAATACAGACATGGAGGAGGAGTCTGATCTATACAGACATGGAGGAGGAGTCTGATCTATATAGACATGGAGGAGGAGTCTGATCTATAGAGACATGGAGGAGGAGTCTAATCTATATAGACATGGAGGAGAAGGCTGATCTATACAGACATGGAGGAGAAGTCTGATCTACACAGACTAGGAGGAGTCTGATCTATATAGACATGGAGGAGGAGTCTGATCTATATAGACATGGAGGAGGAGTCTGATCTATATAGACATGTAGGAGGAGTCTGATCTATACAGACATGGAGGAGGAGTCTGATCTATACAGACATGGAGGAGGAGTCTGATCTATACAGACATGGAGGAGGAGTCTGATCTATACAGACATGGAGGAGGAGTCTTATCCATACAGACATGGAGGAGGAATCTGATCTATACAGACATGGAGGAGGAGTCTGATCTATACAGACATGGAGGAGTCTGATCAATACAGACATGGAGGAGGAGTCTGATCTATACAGACATGGAGGAGTCTGATCAATACAGACATGGAGGAGGAATCTGATCTATACAGACATGGAAGAGGAGTCTAATCTATATAGACATGGAGGAGGAGTCTGATCTATACAGACATGGAGGAGTTTGATCTATATAGACATGGAGGAGTCTGATCTATACAGACATGGAGGAGGAGTCTGATCTATATAGACATGGAGGAGGATTCTGATCTATACAGACATGGAGGAGGAGTCTAATCTATACAGACATGGAGGAGGAGTCTGATCTATACAGACATGGAGGAGGAGTCTGATCTATATAGACATGGAGGAGGAGTCTGATCTATACAGACATGGAGGAGGAGTCTGATCTATACAGACATGGAGGAGGAGTCAGATCTATACAGTCATGGAGGAGGAGTCTGATCTATACAGACATGGAGGAGAAGTATGATCTAAATAGACAAGGAGGAGGAGTCTGATCTATACAGACATGGAGGAGGAGTCTGATCTATATAGACAAGGAGGAGGAGTCTGATCTATACAGACATGGAGTAGGCATCTGATCAATACAGTCATGGTGGAGAAGTCTGATCTATACAGACATGGAGGAGGAGTCTGATCTATACAGACATGGAGGAGGAGTCTGATCTATATAGACATGGAGAAGGAGTCTGATCTATACAGACATGGAGGAGGAGTCTAATCTATATAGACATGGAGGAGAAGGCTGATCTATACAGACATGGAGGAGAAGTCTGATCTATACAGACGAGGAGGAGTCTGATCTATACAGACATGGAGGAGGAGTCTGATCTATACAGTCCTGGAGGAGGCGTCTGATCTATACAGACATGGAGGAGGAGTCTGATCTATACAGACATGGAGGAGGAGTCTGATCTATACAGTCCTGGAGGAGGCGTCTGATCTATACAGACATGGAGGAGTCTGATCTATATAGACATGGAGGAGAAGTCTGATCTATACAGACATGGAGGAGGAGTCTGATCTATACAGACATGGAGGAGGAGTCTGATCTATACAGACATGGAGGAGGAATCTGATCTATACAGACATGGAGGAGGAGTCTGATCTATACAGACATGGAGGAGGAGTCTTATCCATACAGACATGGAGGAGGAATCTGATCTATACAGACATGGAGGAGGAGTCTGATCTATACAGACATGGAGGAGTCTGATCAATACAGACATGGAGGAGGAGTCTGATCTATACAGACATGGAGGAGGAGTCTGTTCTATATAGACAAGGAGGAGGAGTCTGATTTATACAGACATCGAGTAGGCATCTGATCTATACAGACATGGAGGAGGAGTCTGATCTATACAGTCATGGTGGAGAAGTCTGATCTATACAGACATGGAGGAGGAGTCTGATCTATACAGACATGGAGGAGGAGTCCGATCTATATAGACATGGAGGAGGAGTCTGATCTATACAGACATGGAGGAGGAGTCTAAACTATATAGACATGGAGGAGAAGTCTGATCTATACAGACATGGAGGAGAAGTCTGATCTATACAGACAAGGAGGAGTCTGATCTATATAGACATGGAGGAGTCTGATCTATATAGACATGGAGGAGAAGTCTGATCTATATAGACATGGAGGAGGAGTCTGATCTATACAGACATGGAGGAGGAGTCTGATCTTTACAGACATGGAGGAGGAATCTGATCTATACAGACATGGAGGAGGAGTCTGATCTATACAGACATGGAGGAGGAGTCTTATCCATACAAACATGGAGGAGGAGTCTGATCTATACAGACATGGAGGAGGAGTCTGATCTATACAGACATGGAGGAGTCTGATCAATACAGACATGGAGGAGGAGTCTGATCTATATAGACATGGAGGAGGAATCTGATCTATACAGACATGGAAGAGGAGTCTAATCTATATAGACATGGAGGAGGTGTCTGATCTATACAGACATGGAGGAGTCTGATCTATATAGACATGGAGGTGTCTGATCTATACAGACATGGAGGAGGAGTCTGATCTATACAGACATGGAGGAGGAGTCTGATCTATATAGACATGGAGGAGGAATCTGATCTATACAGACATGGAGGAGGAGTCTAATCTATATAGACATGGATGAGGAGTCTGATCTATACAGACATGGAGGAGGAGTCTGATCTATATAGACATGGAGGAGGAGTCTGATCTATACAGAAATGGAGGAGGAGTCTGATCTATATAGACATGGAGGAGGAGTCTGATCTATACAGACATGGAGGAGTCTGATCAATACAGACATGGAGGAGGAGTCTGATCTATACAGACATGGATGAGTCTGATCTATATAGACACTGAGGAGGAGTCTGATCTATACAGACATGGAGGAGTCTGATCTATACAGACATGGAGGAGGCGTCTGATCTATATAGACATGGAGGAGGAGTCTGATCTATGTAGACATGGAGGAGGAGTCTGATCTATACAGACATGGAGGAGTCTGATCTATATAAACAAGGAGGAGGAGTCTGATCTATAAAGACATGGAGGAGGAGTCTGATCTATACAGACATTTGAGGAGGAGTCTGATCTGTACAGACATGGAGGAGGAGTCAGATCTATACAGTCATGGAGGAGGAGTCTGATCTATACAGACATGGAGGAGAAGTATGATCTAAATAGACAAGGAGGAGGAGTCTGATCTATACAGACATGGAGGAGGAGTCTGATCTATATAGACAAGGAGGAGGAGTCTGATCTATGCAGACATGGAGGAGGAGTCTGATCTATATAGACAAGGAGGAGGAGTCTGATCTATACAGTCATGGTGGAGAAGCCTTATCTATACAGACATGGAGGAGGAGTCTGATCTATACAGACATGGAGGAGGAGTCTGATCTATATAGACATGTAGGAGGAGTCTGATCTATACAGACATGGAGGAGGAGTCTGATCTATACAGACATGGAGGAGTCTGATCGATACAGACATGGAGGAGGTGTCTGATCTATATAGACAAGGAGGAGGAGTCTGATTTATACAGACATCGAGTAGGCATCTGATCTATACAGACATGGAGGAGGAGTCTGATCTATACAGACAAGGAGGATGAGTCTGATCTATACAGACATGGAGGAGTCTGATCTATACAGACATGGAGGAGGCGTCTGATCTATATAGACATTGAGGAGAAGTCTGATCAATACAGACATGGAGGAGGAGTCTGATCTATACAGACATGGAGGAGGAGTCTGATCTATACAGATATGGAGGAGGAGTCTGATCTATACAGACATGGAGGAGGAGTCTGATCTTTATAGACATGGAGGAGAAGTCTGATCTTTACAGACATGGAGGAGGAGTCTGATCTATACAGACATGGAGGAGGAGTCTGATCTATACAGACATGGAGGAGGAGTCTGATCTATATAGACATGGAGGAGAAGTCTGATCTATACAGACATGGAGGAGGAGTCTGATCAATATAGACATGGAGGAGGAGTCTGATCTATATAGACATGGAGGAGGAGTCTGATCTATATAGACATGGAGGAGGAGTCTAATCTATATAGACATGGAGGAGTCTGATCTATATAGAGATGGAGGAGGAGTCTGATCTATATAGACTTGGAGGAGGAGTCTGATCTATATAGACCTGGAGGAGGAGTCTGAACTATACAGACATGGAGGAGGTGTCTGATCTATATAGACATGCAGGAGTCTGATCTATACAGACATGGAGGAGGAGTCTGATGTATGTAGACATGGAGGAGGAATCTGATCTATACAGACATGGAGGAGGAGTCTAATCTATATAGACATGGAGGAGGAGTCTGATATATACAGACATGGAGGAGGAGTCTGATCTATACAGACATGGAGGAGGAGTCTGATCTATACAGATATGGAGGAGGAGTCTGATCTATATAGACATGGAGGAGGAGTCTGATCTTTATAGACATGGAGGAGAAGTCTGATCTACACAGACATAGAGGAGGAGTCTGATCTATACAGACATGGAGGAGGAGTCTGATCTATACAGTCCTGGAGGAGGCGTCTGATCTATACAGACATGGAGGAGTCTGATCTATATAGACATGGAGGAGAAGTCTGATCTATATAGACATGGAGGAGGAGTCTGATCTATATAGACATGGAGGAGGAGTCTGATCTATATAGACATGGAGGAGGAGTCTGATCTATATAGACATGGAGGAGGAGTCTGATCTATATAGACATGGAGGAGGAGTCTGATCTATATAGACATGGAGGAGGAGTCTGATCTATACAGACATGGAGGAGGCGTCTGATCTATACAGACATGGAGGAGGAGTCTGATCTATACAGACAAGGAGAAGGAGTCAGATCTATATAGACATGGAGGAGGAATCTGATCTATACAGACATGGAGGAGGAAGCTGATCTCTATAGACATGGAGGAGAAGTCTGATCTATACAGACATGGAGGAGGAGTCTGATCTATATAGACATGGAGGAGGTGTCTGATCTATACAGACATGTAGGAGGAGTCTGATCTATACAGACATGGAGGAGGAGTCTGATCTATACTGACATGGAGGAGTCTGATCTATACAGACATGTAGGAGGAGTCTGATCTATACAGACATGGAGGAGGAGTCAGATCTATACAGTCATGGAGGAGGAGTCTGATCTATACAGACATGGAGGAGAAGTATGATCTAAATAGTCAAGGAGGAGGAGTCTGATCTATACAGACATGGAGGAGGAGTCTGATCTATATAGACAAGGAGGAGGAGTCTGATCTATACAGACATGGAGTAGGCATCTGATCTATACAGTCATGGTGGAGAAGTCTGATCTATACAGACATGGAGGAGGAGTCTGATCTATACAGACATGGAGGAGGAGTCTGATCTATATAGACATGGAGGAGGAGTCTGATCTATACAGACATGGAGGAGGAGTCTAATCTATAGAGACATGGAGGAGAAGGCTGATCTATACAGAAATGGAGGAGAAGTCTGATCTATACAGACGAGGAGGAGTCTGATCTATATAGACATGGAGGAGGAGTCTGATCTATATAGACATGGAGGAGAAGTCTGATCTATATAGACATGGAGGAGGAGTCTGATCTCTACAGACATGGAGGAGGAGTCTGATCTATACAGACATGGAGGAGGAATCTGATCTATACAGACATGGAGGAGGAGTCTGATCTATACAGACATGGAGGAGGAGTCTTATCCATACAGACATGGAGGAGGAATCTGATCTATACAGACATGGAGGAGGAGTCTGATCTATACAGACATGGAGGAGTATGAACAATACATACATGGAGGAGGAGTCTGATCTATACAGACATGGAGGAGTCTGATCAATACAGATATGGAGGAGGAATCTGATCTATACAGACATGGAAGAGGAGTCTAATCTATATAGACATGGAGGAGGAGTCTGATCTATACAGACATGGAGGAGGAGTCTGATCTATACAGACATGGAAGAGTCTGATCCATACAGACATGGAGGAGTCTGATCTTTATAGACATGGAGGAGTCTGATCTATACAGACATGGAGGAGGAGTCTGATCTATACAGACATGGAGGAGGAGTCTGATCTATATATACATGGAGGAGGAATCTGATCTATACAGACATGGAGGAGGATTCTAATCTATATAGACATGGAGGAGTCTGATCGATACAGACATGGAGGAGGTGTCTGATCTATATAGACAAGGAGGAGGAGTCTGATTTATACAGACATCGGGTAGGCATCTGATCTATACAGACATGGAGGAGGAGTCTGATCTATACAGACAAGGAGGATGAGTCTGATCTATACAGACATGGAGGAGTCTGATCTATACAGACAAGGAGGATGAGTCTGATCTATACAGACATGGAGGCGTCTGATCTATATAGACATTGAGGAGAAGTCTGATCTATACAGACATGGAGGAGCAGTCTGATCTATATAGACATGGAGGAGGAGTCTGATCTATATAGACATGGAGGAGAAGTCTGATCTATATAGACATGGAGGAGGAGTCTGATCTATATAGACATGGAGGAGGAGTCTGATCTATATAGACATGGAGGAGGAGTCTGATCTATATAGACATGGAGGAGGAGTCTGATCTATACAGACATGGAGGAGGCGTCTGATCTATACAGACATGGAGGAGGAGTCTGATCTATACAGACAAGGAGAAGGAGTCAGATCTATATAGACATGTAGGAGGAGTCTGATCTATACAGACATGGAGGAGGAGTCTGATCTATATAGACATGGAGGAGGAATCTGATCTATACAGACATGGAGGAGGAAACTGATCTCTATAGACATGGAGGAGAAGTCTGATCTATACCGACATGGAGGAGGAGTCTGATCTATATAGACATGGAGGAGGTGTCTAATCTATACAGACATGGAGGAGTCTGATCTATACCGACATGGAGGAGGAGTCTGATCTATACAGACATGGAGGAGGAGTCAGATCTATACAGTCATGGAGGAGGAGTCTGATCTATACAGACATGGAGGAGAAGCATGATCTAAATAGACAAGGAGGAGGAGTCTGATCTATACAGACATGGGGGAGGAGTCTGATCTATAAAGACAAGGAGGAGGAGTCTGATCTATACAGACATGGAGGAGAAGTCTGATCTATATAGACATGGAGGAGGAGTCTGATCTATACAGACATGGTGGAGAAGTCTGATCTATACAGTCATGGTGGAGAAGTCTGATCTATACAGACATGGAGGAGGAGTCTGATCTATATAGACATGGAGGAGGAGTCTGATCTATACAGACATGGAGGAGGAGTCTAATCTATATAGACATGGAGGAGAAGGCTGATCTATACAGACATGGAGGAGAAGTCTGATCTATACAGACGAGGAGGAGTCTGATTTATATAGACATGGAGGAGGAGTCTGATCTATATAGACATGGAGGAGGAGTCTGATCTATATAGACATGGAGGAGGAGTCTGATCTATACAGACATGGAGAAGGAGTCTGATCTATACAGACATGGAGGAGGAGTCTGATCTATACAGACATGAAGGAGGAGTCTGATCTATACAGACATGGAGGAGGAGTCTTATCCATACAGACATGGAGGAGGAATCTGATCTATACAGACATGGAGGAGGAGTCTGATCTATACAGACATGGAGGAGTCTGATCAATACAGACATGGAGGAGGAGTCTGATCTATACAGACATGGAGGAGGAGTCTGATCTATATAGACATGGAGGAGGAGTCTGATCTATAGAGACATGGAGGAGGAGTCTAATCTATATAGACATGGAGGAGAAGGCTGATCTATACAGACATGGAGGAGAAGTCTGATCTATACAGACAAGGAGGAGTCTGATCTATATAGACATGGAGGAGGAGTCTGATCTATATAGACATGGAGGAGGAGTCTGATCTATATAGACATGTAGGAGGAGTCTGATCTATACAGACATGGAGGAGGAGTCTGATCTATACAGACATGGAGGAGTCTGATCGATACAGACATGGAGGAGGTGTCTGATCTATATAGACAAGGAGGAGGAGTCTGATTTATACAGACATCGAGTAGGCATCTGATCTATACAGACATGGAGGAGGAGTCTGATCTATACAGACAAGGAGGATGAGTCTGATCTATACAGACATGGAGGAGTCTGATCTATACAGACATGGAGGAGGCGTCTGATCTATATAGACATTGAGGAGAAGTCTGATCAATACAGACATGGAGGAGGAGTCTGATCTATACAGACATGGAGGAGGAGTCTGATCTATACAGATATGGAGGAGGAGTCTGATCTATACAGACATGGAGGAGGAGTCTGATCTTTATAGACATGGAGGAGAAGTCTGATCTTTACAGACATGGAGGAGGAGTCTGATCTATACAGACATGGAGGAGGAGTCTGATCTATACAGTCATGGAGGAGGCGTCTGATCTATACAGACATGGAGGAGTCTGATCTATATAGACATGGAGGAGGAATCTGATCTATACAAACATGGAGAAGTAGTCTGATCTATACAGTCATGGAGGAGGAGTCTGATCTATAAAGACTTGGAGGAGAAGTCTGATCTATACAGACATGGAGGAGGAGTCTGATCTATATAGACTTGGAAGAGGAGTCTGATCTATATAGACATGGAGGAGGAGTCTGATCTATATAGACATGGAGGAGAAGTCTGATCTATATAGACATGGAGGAGGAGTCTGATCTATATAGACATGGAGGAGGAGTCTGATCTATATAGACATGGAGGAGGAGTCTGATCTATATAGACATGGAGGAGGACTCTGATCTATACAGACATGGAGGAGGCGTCTGATCTATACAGACATGGAGGAGGAGTCTGATCTATACAGACAAGGAGAAGGAGTCAGATCTATATAGACATGTAGGAGGAGTCTGATCTATACAGACATGGAGGAGGAGTCTGATCTATATAGACATGGAGGAGGAATCTGATCTATACAGACATGGAGGAGGAGTCTGATCTATACAGACATGGTGGAGAAGTCTGATCTATACAGTCATGGTGGAGAAGTCTGATCTATACAGACATGGAGGAGGAGTCTGATCTATATAGACATGGAGGAGGTGTCTAATCTATACAGACATGGAGGAGAAGGCTGATCTATACAGACATGGAGGAGAAGTCTGATCTATATAGACATGGAGGAGGAGTCTGATCTATACAGACATGGTGGAGAAGTCTGATCTATACAGTCATGGTGGAGAAGTCTGATCTATACAGACATGGAGGAGGAGTCTGATCTATATAGACATGGAGGAGGAGTCTGATCTATACAGACATGGAGGAGGAGTCTAATCTATATAGACATGGAGGAGAAGGCTGATCTATACAGACATGGAGGAGAAGTCTGATCTATACAGATGAGGAGGAGTCTGATCTATATAGACATGGAGGAGGAGTCTGATCTATATAGACATGGAGGAGGAGTCTGATCTATATATACATGGAGGAGGAGTCTGATCTATACAGACATGGAGGAGGAGTCTGATCTATACAGACATGGAGGAGGAGTCTGATCTATACAGACATGAAGGAGGAGTCTGATCTATACAGACATGGAGGAGGAGTCTTATCCATACAGACATGGAGGAGGAATCTGATCTATACAGACATGGAGGAGGAGTCTGATCTATACAGACATGGAGGAGTCTGATCAATACAGACATGGAGGAGGAGTCTGATCTATACAGACATGGAGGAGGAGTCTGATCTATATAGACATGGAGGAGGAGTCTGATCTATAGAGACATGGAGGAGGAGTCTAATCTATATAGACATGGAGGAGAAGGCTGATCTATACAGACATGGAGGAGAAGTCTGATCTACACAGACTAGGAGGAGTCTGATCTATATAGACATGGAGGAGGAGTCTGATCTATATAGACATGGAGGAGGAGTCTGATCTATATAGACATGTAGGAGGAGTCTGATCTATACAGACATGGAGGAGGAGTCTGATCTATACAGACATGGAGGAGGAGTCTGATCTATACAGACATGGAGGAGGAGTCTGATCTATACAGACATGGAGGAGGAGTCTTATCCATACAGACATGGAGGAGGAATCTGATCTATACAGACATGGAGGAGGAGTCTGATCTATACAGACATGGAGGAGTCTGATCAATACAGACATGGAGGAGGAGTCTGATCTATACAGACATGGAGGAGTCTGATCAATACAGACATGGAGGAGGAATCTGATCTATACAGACATGGAAGAGGAGTCTAATCTATATAGACATGGAGGAGGAGTCTGATCTATACAGACATGGAGGAGTTTGATCTATATAGACATGGAGGAGTCTGATCTATACAGACATGGAGGAGGAGTCTGATCTATATAGACATGGAGGAGGATTCTGATCTATACAGACATGGAGGAGGAGTCTAATCTATACAGACATGGAGGAGGAGTCTGATCTATACAGACATGGAGGAGGAGTCTGATCTATATAGACATGGAGGAGGAGTCTGATCTATACAGACATGGAGGAGGAGTCTGATCTATACAGACATGGAGGAGGAGTCAGATCTATACAGTCATGGAGGAGGAGTCTGATCTATACAGACATGGAGGAGAAGTATGATCTAAATAGACAAGGAGGAGGAGTCTGATCTATACAGACATGGAGGAGGAGTCTGATCTATATAGACAAGGAGGAGGAGTCTGATCTATACAGACATGGAGTAGGCATCTGATCAATACAGTCATGGTGGAGAAGTCTGATCTATACAGACATGGAGGAGGAGTCTGATCTATACAGACATGGAGGAGGAGTCTGATCTATATAGACATGGAGAAGGAGTCTGATCTATACAGACATGGAGGAGGAGTCTAATCTATATAGACATGGAGGAGAAGGCTGATCTATACAGACATGGAGGAGAAGTCTGATCTATACAGACGAGGAGGAGTCTGATCTATACAGACATGGAGGAGGAGTCTGATCTATACAGTCCTGGAGGAGGCGTCTGATCTATACAGACATGGAGGAGGAGTCTGATCTATACAGACATGGAGGAGGAGTCTGATCTATACAGTCCTGGAGGAGGCGTCTGATCTATACAGACATGGAGGAGTCTGATCTATATAGACATGGAGGAGAAGTCTGATCTATACAGACATGGAGGAGGAGTCTGATCTATACAGACATGGAGGAGGAGTCTGATCTATACAGACATGGAGGAGGAATCTGATCTATACAGACATGGAGGAGGAGTCTGATCTATACAGACATGGAGGAGGAGTCTTATCCATACAGACATGGAGGAGGAATCTGATCTATACAGACATGGAGGAGGAGTCTGATCTATACAGACATGGAGGAGTCTGATCAATACAGACATGGAGGAGGAGTCTGATCTATACAGACATGGAGGAGGAGTCTGTTCTATATAGACAAGGAGGAGGAGTCTGATTTATACAGACATCGAGTAGGCATCTGATCTATACAGACATGGAGGAGGAGTCTGATCTATACAGTCATGGTGGAGAAGTCTGATCTATACAGACATGGAGGAGGAGTCTGATCTATACAGACATGGAGGAGGAGTCCGATCTATATAGACATGGAGGAGGAGTCTGATCTATACAGACATGGAGGAGGAGTCTAAACTATATAGACATGGAGGAGAAGTCTGATCTATACAGACATGGAGGAGAAGTCTGATCTATACAGACAAGGAGGAGTCTGATCTATATAGACATGGAGGAGTCTGATCTATATAGACATGGAGGAGAAGTCTGATCTATATAGACATGGAGGAGGAGTCTGATCTATACAGACATGGAGGAGGAGTCTGATCTTTACAGACATGGAGGAGGAATCTGATCTATACAGACATGGAGGAGGAGTCTGATCTATACAGACATGGAGGAGGAGTCTTATCCATACAAACATGGAGGAGGAGTCTGATCTATACAGACATGGAGGAGGAGTCTGATCTATACAGACATGGAGGAGTCTGATCAATACAGACATGGAGGAGGAGTCTGATCTATATAGACATGGAGGAGGAATCTGATCTATACAGACATGGAAGAGGAGTCTAATCTATATAGACATGGAGGAGGTGTCTGATCTATACAGACATGGAGGAGTCTGATCTATATAGACATGGAGGTGTCTGATCTATACAGACATGGAGGAGGAGTCTGATCTATACAGACATGGAGGAGGAGTCTGATCTATATAGACATGGAGGAGGAATCTGATCTATACAGACATGGAGGAGGAGTCTAATCTATATAGACATGGATGAGGAGTCTGATCTATACAGACATGGAGGAGGAGTCTGATCTATATAGACATGGAGGAGGAGTCTGATCTATACAGAAATGGAGGAGGAGTCTGATCTATATAGACATGGAGGAGGAGTCTGATCTATACAGACATGGAGGAGTCTGATCAATACAGACATGGAGGAGGAGTCTGATCTATACAGACATGGATGAGTCTGATCTATATAGACACTGAGGAGGAGTCTGATCTATACAGACATGGAGGAGTCTGATCTATACAGACATGGAGGAGGCGTCTGATCTATATAGACATGGAGGAGGAGTCTTATCTATGTAGACATGGAGGAGGAGTCTGATCTATACAGACATGGAGGAGTCTGATCTATATAAACAAGGAGGAGGAGTCTGATCTATAAAGACATGGAGGAGGAGTCTGATCTATACAGACATTTGAGGAGGAGTCTGATCTGTACAGACATGGAGGAGGAGTCAGATCTATACAGTCATGGAGGAGGAGTCTGATCTATACAGACATGGAGGAGAAGTATGATCTAAATAGACAAGGAGGAGGAGTCTGATCTATACAGACATGGAGGAGGAGTCTGATCTATATAGACAAGGAGGAGGAGTCTGATCTATGCAGACATGGAGGAGGAGTCTGATCTATATAGACAAGGAGGAGGAGTCTGATCTATACAGTCATGGTGGAGAAGCCTTATCTATACAGACATGGAGGAGGAGTCTGATCTATACAGACATGGAGGAGGAGTCTGATCTATATAGACATGTAGGAGGAGTCTGATCTATACAGACATGGAGGAGGAGTCTGATCTATACAGACATGGAGGAGTCTGATCGATACAGACATGGAGGAGGTGTCTGATCTATATAGACAAGGAGGAGGAGTCTGATTTATACAGACATCGAGTAGGCATCTGATCTATACAGACATGGAGGAGGAGTCTGATCTATACAGACAAGGAGGATGAGTCTGATCTATACAGACATGGAGGAGTCTGATCTATACAGACATGGAGGAGGCGTCTGATCTATATAGACATTGAGGAGAAGTCTGATCAATACAGACATGGAGGAGGAGTCTGATCTATACAGACATGGAGGAGGAGTCTGATCTATACAGATATGGAGGAGGAGTCTGATCTATACAGACATGGAGGAGGAGTCTGATCTTTATAGACATGGAGGAGAAGTCTGATCTTTACAGACATGGAGGAGGAGTCTGATCTATACAGACATGGAGGAGGAGTCTGATCTATACAGACATGGAGGAGGAGTCTGATCTATATAGACATGGAGGAGGAATCTGATCTATACAAACATGGAGAAGTAGTCTGATCTATACAGTCATGGAGGAGGAGTCTGATCTATAAAGACTTGGAGGAGAAGTCTGATCTATACAGACATGGAGGAGGAGTCTGATCTATATAGACTTGGAAGAGGAGTCTGATCTATATAGACATGGAGGAGGAGTCTGATCTATATAGACATGGAGGAGAAGTCTGATCTATATAGACATGGAGGAGGAGTCTGATCTATATAGACATGGAGGAGGAGTCTGATTTATATAGACATGGAGGAGGAGTCTGATCTATATAGACATGGAGGAGGACTCTGATCTATACAGACATGGAGGAGGCGTCTGATCTATACAGACATGGAGGAGGAGTCTGATCTATACAGACAAGGAGAAGGAGTCAGATCTATATAGACATGTAGGAGGAGTCTGATCTATACAGACATGGAGGAGGAGTCTGATCTATATAGACATGGAGGAGGAATCTGATCTATACAGACATGGAGGAGGAAACTGATCTCTATAGACATGGAGGAGAAGTCTGATCTATACCGACATGGAGGAGGAGTCTGATCTATATAGACATGGAGGAGGTGTCTAATCTATACAGACATGGAGGAGTCTGATCTATACCGACATGGAGGAGGAATCTGATCTATACAGACATGGAGGAGGAGTCTGATCTATATAGACATGGAGGAGGAGTCTGATCTATAGAGACATGGAGAAGGAGTCTAATCTATATAGACATGGAGGAGAAGGCTGATCTATACAGACATGGAGGAGAAGTCTGATCTACACAGACTAGGAGGAGTCTGATCTATATAGACATGGAGGAGGAGTCTGATCTATATAGACATGGAGGAGGAGTCTGATCTATATAGACATGTAGGAGGAGTCTGATCTATACAGACATGGAGGAGGAGTCTGATCTATACAGACATGGAGGAGGAGTCTGATCTATACAGACATGGAGGAGGAGTCTGATCTATACAGACATGGAGGAGGAGTCTTATCCATACAGACATGGAGGAGGAGTCTGATCTATACAGACATGGAGGAGGAGTCTGATCTATACAGACATGGAGGAGTCTGATCAATACAGACATGGAGGAGGAGTCTGATCTATACAGACATGGAGGAGTCTGATCAATACAGACATGGAGGAGGAATCTGATCTATACAGACATGGAAGAGGAGTCTAATCTATATAGACATGGAGGAGGAGTCTGATCTATACAGACATGGAGGAGTTTGATCTATATAGACATGGAGGAGTCTGATCTATACAGACATGGAGGAGGAGTCTTATCTATATAGACATGGAGGAGGATTCTGATCTATACAGACATGGAGGAGGAGTCTAATCTATACAGACATGGAGGAGGAGTCTGATCTATACAGACATGGAGGAGGAGTCTGATCTATATAGACATGGAGGAGGAGTCTGATCTATACAGACATGGAGGAGGAGTCTGATCTATACAGACATGGAGGAGGAGTCAGATCTATACAGTCATGGAGGAGGAGTCTGATCTATACAGACATGGAGGAGAAGTATGATCTAAATAGACAAGGAGGAGGAGTCTGATCTATACAGACATGGAGGAGGAGTCTGATCTATATAGACAAGGAGGAGGAGTCTGATCTATACAGACATGGAGTAGGCATCTGATCAATACAGTCATGGTGGAGAAGTCTGATCTATACAGACATGGAGGAGGAGTCTGATCTATACAGACATGGAGGAGGAGTCTGATCTATATAGACATGGAGAAGGAGTCTGATCTATACAGACATGGAGGAGGAGTCTAATCTATATAGACATGGAGGAGAAGGCTGATCTATACAGACATGGAGGAGAAGTCTGATCTATACAGACGAGGAGGAGTCTGATCTATACAGACATGGAGGAGGAGTCTGATCTATACAGTCCTGGAGGAGGCGTCTGATCTATACAGACATGGAGGAGGAGTCTGATCTATACAGACATGGAGGAGGAGTCTGATCTATACAGTCCTGGAGGAGGCGTCTGATCTATACAGACATGGAGGAGTCTGATCTATATAGACATGGAGGAGAAGTTTGATCTATACAGACATGGAGGAGGAGTCTGATCTATACAGACATGGAGGAGGAGTCTGATCTATACAGACATGGAGGAGGAATCTGATCTATACAGACATGGAGGATGAGTCTGATCTATACAGACATGGAGGAGGAGTCTTATCCATACAGACATGGAGGAGGAATCTGATCTATACAGACATGGAGGAGGAGTCTGATCTATACAGACATGGAGGAGTCTGATCAATACAGACATGGAGGAGGAGTCTGATCTATACAGACATGGAGGAGGAGTCTGTTCTATATAGACAAGGAGGAGGAGTCTGATTTATACAGACATCGAGTAGGCATCTGATCTATACAGACATGGAGGAGGAGTCTGATCTATACAGTCATGGTGGAGAAGTCTGATCTATACAGACATGGAGGAGGAGTCTGATCTATACAGACATGGAGGAGGAGTCCGATCTATATAGACATGGAGGAGGAGTCTGATCTATACAGACATGGAGGAGGAGTCTAAACTATATAGACATGGAGGAGAAGTCTGATCTATACAGACATGGAGGAGAAGTCTGATCTATACAGACAAGGAGGAGTCTGATCTATATAGACATGGAGGAGTCTGATCTATATAGACATGGAGGAGAAGTCTGATCTATATAGACATGGAGGAGGAGTCTGATCTATACAGACATGGAGGAGGAGTCTGATCTTTACAGACATGGAGGAGGAATCTGATCTATACAGACATGGAGGAGGAGTCTGATCTATACAGACATGGAGGAGGAGTCTTATCCATACAAACATGGAGGAGGAGTCTGATCTATACAGACATGGAGGAGGAGTCTGATCTATACAGACATGGAGGAGTCTGATCAATACAGACATGGAGGAGGAGTCTGATCTATATAGACATGGAGGAGGAATCTGATCTATACAGACATGGAGGAGGAGTCTGATCTATACAGACATGGAGGAGTCTGATCTATATAGACATGGAGGAGTCTGATCAATACAGACATGGAGGAGGAGTCTGATCTATACAGACATGGAGGAGGAATCTGATCTATACAGACATGGAGGAGTCTGATCTATACAGACATGGAGGAGGAGTCTGATCTATACAGACATGGAGGAGGAGTCTGATCTATATAGACATGGAGGAGGAATCTGATCTATACAGACATGGAGGAGGAGTCTAATCTATATAGACATGGATGAGGAGTCTGATCTATACAGACATGGAGGAGGAGTCTGATCTATATAGACATGGAGGAGGAGTCTGATCTATACAGACATGGAGGAGGAATCTGATCTATACAGACATGGAGGAGTCTGATCTATACAGACATGGAGGAGGAGTCTGATCTATACAGACATGGAGGAGGAGTCTGATCTATATAGACATGGAGGAGGAATCTGATCTATACAGACATGGAGGAGGAGTCTAATCTATATAGACATGGATGAGGAGTCTGATCTATACAGACATGGAGGAGGAGTCTGATCTATATAGACATGGAGGAGGAGTCTGATCTATACAGACATGGAGGAGGAGTCTGATCTATATAGACATGGAGGAGGAGTCTGATCTATAACGACATGGAGGAGTCTGATCAATACAGACATGGAGGAGGAGTCTGATCTATACAGACATGGATGAGTCTGATCTATATAGACACTGAGGAGGAGTCTGATCTATACAGACATGGAGGAGGCGTCTGATCTATATAGACATGGAGGAGGAGTCTGATTATGTAGACATGGAGGAGGAGTCTGATCTATACAGACATGGAGGAGTCTGATCTATATAGACAAGGAGGAGGAGTCTGATCTATAAAGACATGGAGGAGGAGTCTGATCTATACAGACATTTGAGGAGGAGTCTGATCTATACAGACATGGAGGAGGAGTCAGATCTATACAGTCATGGAGGAGGAGTCTGATCTATACAGACATGGAGGAGAAGTATGATCTAAATAGACAAGGAGGAGGAGTCTGATCTATACAGACATGGAGGAGGAGTCTGATCTATATAGACAAGGAGGAGGAGTCTGATCTATGCAGACATGGAGGAGGAGTCTGATCTATATAGACAAGGAGGAGGAGTCTGATCTATACAGTCATGGTGGAGAAGCCTTATCTATACAGACATGGAGGAGGAGTCTGATCTATACAGACATGGAGGAGGAGTCTGATCTATATAGACATGGAGGAGGAGTCTGATCTATACAGACATGGAGGAGGAGTCTAATCTATGTAGACATGGAGGAGAAGTCTGATCTATACAGACATGGAGGAGAAGTCTGATCTATACAGACAAGGAGGCGTCTGATCTATATAAACATGGAGGAGGAGTCTGATCTATACAGACATGGAGGAGGAGTCTGATCTATATAGACATGGAGGAGGAGTCTGATCCATACAGACATTGAGGAGGAGTCTGATCTATACAGACATGGAGGAGGAATCTGATCTATACAGACATGGAGGAGGAGTCTGATCTATATAGACATGGAGGAGGAATCTGATCTATACAGACATGGAGGAGGAGTCTAATCTATAAAGACATGGAGGTGGAGTCTAATCTATACAGACATGGAGGAGGAGTCTGATCTATACAGACATGGAGGAGGAATCAGATCTATACAGTCATGGAGGAGGAGTCTGATCTATACAGACATGGAGGAGAAGTAGATCTAAATAGACAAGGAGGAGGAGTCTGATCTATACAGACATGGAGGAGGAGTCTGATCTATATAGACAAGGAGGAGGAGTCTGATCTATACAGACATGGAGTAGGCATCTGATCTATACAGACATGGAGGAGGAGTCTGATCTATACAGACAAGGAGGAGGAGTCTGATCTATACAGTCATGGTGGAGAAGTCTGATCTATTCAGACATGGAGGAGGAGTCTGATCTATACAGACATGGATGAGGAGTCAGATCTATACAGACATGGATGAGGAGTCTGATCTATACAGACATGGAAGAGGCGTCTGATCTATACAGACATGGAGGAATCTGATCTATATAGTCATGGAGGAGGAGTGTGATCTATACAGACATGGAGGAGGAGTCTGATCTATACAGACATGGAGGAGGAATCTGATCTATACAGACATGGAGGAGGAGTCTGATCTATACAGATATGGAAGAGGAGTCTAATCTATACAGACATGGAGGAGGAGTCTGATCTATACAGACATGGAGGAGGAGTCTGATCTATACAGACATGGATGAGGAGTCTGATCTATACAGACAGGGAGGAGGAGTCTGATCTATACAGACATGGAAGAGGCCTCTGATCTATACAGACATGGAGGAGTCTGATCTATATAGTCATGGAGGAGGAGTCTGATCTATATAGACATGGAGGAGAAGTCTGATCTATACAGACATGGAGGAGGAGTCTAATCAATATAGACATGGAGGAGGAGTCTGATCTATATAGACATGGAGGAGGAGTCTGATCTATATAGACATGGAGGAGTCTGATCCATATAGACATGGAGGAGGAATCTGATCTATATAGACTTGGAGGAGGAATCTGATCTATATAGACCTGGAGGAGGAGTCTGAACTATACAGACATGAAGGAGGTGTCTGATCTATATAGACATGGAGGAGGAGTCTGATCTATACAGACATGGAGGAGGAGTCTGATCTATACAGACATGGAGGAGGAGTCTGATCTATATAGACATGGAGGAGGAATCTGATCTATACAGACATGGAGGAGGAGTCTAATCTATAAAGACATGGAGGTGGAGTCTAATCTATACAGACATGGAGGAGGAGTCTGATCTATACAGACATGGAGGAGGAATCAGATCTATACAGTCATGGAGGAGGAGTCTGATCTATACAGACATGGAGGAGAAGTAGATCTAAATAGACAAGGAGGAGGAGTCTGATCTATACAGACATGGAGGAGGAGTCTGATCTATATAGACAAGGAGGAGGAGTCTGATCTATACAGACATGGAGTAGGCATCTGATCTATACAGACATGGAGGAGGAGTCTGATCTATACAGACAAGGAGGAGGAGTCTGATCTATACAGTCATGGTGAAGAAGTCTGATCTATTCAGACATGGAGGAGGAGTCTGATCTATACAGACATGGAGGACTCTGATCTATACAGACATGGAGGAGTCTGATCTATATAGACATGGAGGAGGAGTCTGATCTATATAGACATGGAGGAGGAGTCTAATCTATATAGACGTGGAGGAGAAGTCTGATCTATACAGACATGGAGGAGAAGTCTGATCTATACAGACATGGAGGAGGAGTCTGATCTATACAGACATGGAGGAGGAGTCTTATCTATATAGACATGGAGGAGGAGTCTGATCTATACAGAGATGGAGGAGGAGTCTGATCTATACAGATATGGAGGAGGAGTCTTATCCATACAGACATGGAAGAGGAGTCTGATCTATACAGACATGGAGGAGGAGTCTGATCTATACAGACATGGAGGAGGAGTCTGATCTTTACAGACATGGAGGAGGCGTCTGATCTATACAGACATGGAGGAGTCTCATCTATATAGTCATGGAGGAGGAGTCTGATCTATATAGACATGGAGGAGAAGTCTGATCTATACAGACATGGAGGAGGAGTCTGATCAATATAGACATGGAGGAGGAGTCTGATCTATATAGACATGGAGGAGGAGTCTGATCTATATAGACATGGAGGAGTCTGATCTATATAGACATGGAGGAGGAATCTGATCTATATAGACTTGGAGGAGGAGTCTGATCTATATAGACCTGGAGGAGGAGTCTGAACTATACAGACATGGAGGAGGTGTCTGATCTATACAGACATGGAGGAGTCTGATCTATATAGACATGGAGGAGGAGTCTGATCTATACAGACATGGAGGAGGAGTCTAATCTATACAGACATGGAGGAGGAGTCTGATCTATATAGACATGGTTGAGGAATCTGATCTATACAGACATGGAGGAGGAGTCTAATCCATATGGACATGGAGGAGGAGTCTAATCTATACAGACATGGAGGAGGAGTCTGATCTATATAGACATGGAGGAGGGGTCCGATCTATACAGAAATGGAGGAGGAGTCTGATCTATATAGACATGGAGGAGGAGTCTGATCTATACAGACATGGAGGAGGAGTCTGATCTATACAGACATGGAGGAGTCTGATCTATATAGACATTGAGGAGTAGTCTGATCTATACAGACATGGAGGAGAAGTCTGATCTATACAGACATGGAGGAGGAGTCTGATCTATATAGACATGGAGGAGGAGTCTGATCTATACAGACATGGAGGAGGAGTCTGATCTATACAGACATGGAGGAGGAGTCTGATCTATACAGTCATTGAGGAGGCGTCTGATCTATACAGACATGGAGGAGGAGTCTGATCTATATAGACATGGAGGAGGAGTCTGATCTATATAGACTTGGAGGAGAAGTCTGCTCTATACAGACATGGAGGAGGAGTCTGATCTATACAGTCATGGAGGAGGAGTCTGACCTCTACAGTAATGGAGGAGGAGTCTTATCTATATAGACTTGGAGGAGAAGTCTGATCTATACAGACATGGAGGAGGAGTCTGATCTATATAGACATGGAGGAGGAGTCTGATCTATATAGACATGGATGAGGAGTCTGATCTATATAGACATGGAGGAGGAGTCTGATCTATACAGACATGGAGGAGGAGTCTGATCTATATAGACATGGTTGAGGAATCTGATCTATACAGACATGGAGGAGGAGTCTAATCCATATGGACATGGAGGAGGAGTCTAATCTATACAGACATGGAGGAGGAGTCTGATCTATATAGACATGGAGGAGGGGTCCGATCTATACAGAAATGGAGGAGGAGTCTGATCTATATAGACATGGAGGAGGAGTCTGATCTATACAGACATGGAGGAGGAGTCTGATCTATACAGACATGGAGGAGTCTGATCTATATAGACATGGAGGAGGAGTCTGATCTATACAGACATGGAGGAGAAGTCTGATCTATACAGACATGGAGGAGGAGTCTGATCTATATAGACATGGAGGAGGAGTCTGATCTATACAGACATGGAGGAGGAGTCTGATCTATACAGACATGGAGGAGGAGTCTGATCTATACAGTCATTGAGGAGGCGTCTGATCTATACAGACATGGAGGAGGAGTCTGATCTATATAGACATGGAGGAGGAGTCTGATCTATATAGACTTGGAGGAGAAGTCTGCTCTATACAGACATGGAGGAGGAGTCTGATCTATACAGTCATGGAGGAGGAGTCTGATCTCTACAGTAATGGAGGAGGAGTCTTATCTATATAGACTTGGAGGAGAAGTCTGATCTATACAGACATGGAGGAGGAGTCTGTTCTATATAGACATGAAGGAGGAGTCTGATCTATATAGACATGGATGAGGAGTCTGATCTATATAGACATGGAGGAGGAGTCTGATCTATACAGACATGGAGGAGGCGTCTGATCTATACAGACATGGAGGAGGAGTCTGATCTATACAGACAAGGAGGAGGAGTCAGATCTATATAGACATGGAGGAGGAGTCTGATCTATAAAGACATGGAGGAGGAGTCTGATCTATATAGACATGGAGGAGGAGTCTGATCTATATAGACATGGAGGAGGAATCTGATCTATACAGACATGGAGGAGGAGTCTGATCTATACAGACATGGAGGAGGAGTCTGATCTATACAGACATGGAGGAGGAGTCTGATCTATATAGACATGGAGGAGGAGTCTGATCTATATAGACATGGAGGAGGAGTCTGATCTATACAGACATGGAGGAGGAGTCTGATCTATATAGATATGGAGGAGGAGTCTGATCTATACAGACATGGAGGAGGAGTCTGATCTATATAGACATGGAGGAGGAGTCTGATCTATATAGACATGGAGGAGGAGTCTGATCTATACAGACATGGAGGAGGAGTCTGATCTATATAGATATGGAGGAGGAGTCTGATCTATACAGACATGGAGGAGGAGTCTGATCTATACAGACATGGAGGAGGAGTCTGATCTATATAGACATGGAGGAGGAGTCTGATCTATACATACAAGGAGGAGGAGTCTGATCTATATAGATATAGAGGAGGAGTCTGATCTATACAGACATGGAGGAGGAGTCTGATCTATACAGAAAAGGAGGAGTCTGATCTATACAGACAAGGAGGAGGAGTCTGTTGGTGAGGAACATGACCAGCCACACAGAACCCAATTAGCTATACAGCATCCAGTATCACACATGATTGGCTTAGATACATTTGGTCAGCATCCAGTATCACACATGATCGACTTTGATACATTTGCTCAGCATCCAGTATCACACATGATCAGCTAAGATACATTTGCTCAGCATCCAGTATCCCACATGATCGACTTAGATACATTTACTCAGCATCCAGTATCACACAAGATTGGGTTAGATACATTTGCTCAGCATCCAGTATCACACATGATCGGCTTAGATACATTTTCTCAGCATTCAGTATCACACATGATCGGCTTAGATATATTTGCACAGCATCCAGTATCACACAAGATTGGCTTAGATACATTTTATCAGCATACAGTATCACACATGATCGGCTTAGATACATTTACTCAGCATCCAGTATCACACAAGATCGGGTTAGATATATCTGCTCAGCATCCAGTATCACACATGATCGGCTTAGATACATTTTCTCAGCATCCAGTATGACACATGATCGGCTTAGATATATCTGCACAGCATCCAGTATCACACAAGATTGGCTTAGATACATTTTATCAGCATACAGTATCACACATGATCGGCTTAGATACATTTACTCAGCATCCAGTATCACACAAGATCGGCTTAGATACATTTGCTCAGCATCCAGTATCACACAGGATTGGCTTAGATACACTGTTGATACACATGACACAAGCAGTGATGGACGGGTAGGACACTGCGCTCTCTGCGCTCAGACACTTGTAGGTTTAGGAGGAATCTCGGCCTCTCCCAGTGACGTCCACCATTAACCCTATGACCCAGTGGTGATTCCCAGTGTCTACAGCGCGCACAGGGCACCGGGCCAAGACACACAGAGGAACCGGTAATGGGAGGAGGGCGAGGGTTACACAGGAATCACAAACTACACCGCCATATACCAAGCTGAAAATACAGAAACTATACCGCCATATACCAAGCTGAAAATACAGAAACTATACCGCCATATACCAAGCTGAAAATACAGAAACTATACCGCCATATACCAAGCTGAAAATACAGAAACTATACCGCCATATACCAAGCTCAAAATACAGAAGCTATACCGCCATATACCAAGCTGAAAATACAGAAACTATACCGCCATATACCAAGCTGAAAATACAGAAACTACACCGCCATATACCAAGCTGAAAATACAGAAACTATACCGCCATATACCAAGCTGAAAATACAGAAACTATACCGCCATATACCAAGCTGAAAATACAGAAACTATACCGCCATATACCAAGCTCAAAATACAGAAGCTATACCGCCATATACCAAGCTGAAAATACAGAAACTATACCGCCATATACCAAGCTGAAAATACAGAAACTACACCGCCATATACCAAGCTGAAAATACAGAAACTATACCGCCATATACCAAGCTGAAAATACAGAAACTATACCGCCATATACCAAGCTCAAAATACAGAAGCTATACCGCCATATACCAAGCTGAAAATACAGAAACTATACCGCCATATACCAAGCTGAAAATACAGAAACTATACCGCTATATACCAAGCTGAAAATACAGAAACTATACCGCCATATACCAAGCTGAAAATACAGAAACTATACCGCCATATACCAAGCTGAAAATACAGAAACTATACCGCCATATACCAAGCTGAAAATACAGAAACTATACCGCCATATACCAAGCGGAAAATACAGAAACTATACCGCCATATACCAAGCTGAAAATACAGAAACTATACCGCCATATACCAAGCTCAAAATACAGAAGCTATACCGCCATATACCAAGCTGAAAATACAGAAACTATACCGCCATATACCAAGCTGAAAATACAGAAACTATACCGCCATATACCAAGCTCAAAATACGGAAACTATACCGCCATATACCAAGCTGAAAATACAGAAACTATACCGCCATATACCAAGCTCAAAATACGGAAACTGTACCGCCATATACCAAGCTGAAAATACAGAAACTATACCGCCATATACCAAGCTGAAAATACAGAAACTATACCGCCATATACCAAGCTCAAAATACGGAAACTGTACCGCCATATACCAAGCTGAAAATACAGAAACTATACCGCCATATACCAAGCTGAACATGCAGAAACTATACCGCCATATACCAAGCTGAAAATACAGAAACTATACCGCCATATACCAAGCTGAAAATACAGAAACTATACCGCCATATACCAAGCTCAAAATACAGAAACTATAGCGCCATATACCAAGCTGAAAATACAGAAACTATACCGCCATATACCAAGCTGAAAATACAGAAACTATACTGCTATATACCAAGCTGAAATTACAGAAACGATACCGCCATATACCAAGCTGAAAATACAGAAACTATACCGCCATATACCAAGCTGAAAATACAGAAACTATACCGCCATATACCAAGCTGAAAATACAGAAACTATACCGCCATATACCAAGCTGAAAATACAGAAACTATACCGCCATATACCAAGCTCAAAATACGGAAACTATACCGCCATATACCAAGCTGAAAATACAGAAACTATACCGCCATATACCAAGCTGAACATACAGAAACTATACCGCCATATACCAAGCTGAAAATACAGAAACTATACCGCCATATACCAAGCTGAAAATACAGAAACGATACCGCCATATACCAAGCTGAAAATACAGAAACTATACCGCCATATACCAAGCTCAAAATACAGAAACTATACCGCCATATACCAAGCTGAAAATACAGAAACTATACCGCCATATACCAAGCTGAAAATACAGAAACTATACTGCTATATACCAAGCTGAAAATACAGAAACTATACCGCCATATACCAAGCTGAAAATACTGAAACTATACCGCCATATACCAAGCTGAAAAAACAGAAACTATACCGCTATATACCAAGCTTAAAATTCAGAGACTATAACGCCATATACCAAGCTGAAAATACAGAAACTATATCGCCTTATACCAAGCTGAAAATACAGAAACTATACCGCCATATACCAAGCTGAAAATACAGAATCAATACCGCCATATACCTAGCTGAAAATAAAGTAACTATACCGCCATATACCAAGTTGAAAATAAAGAAACTATACTGCTATATACCAAGCTGAAAATACAGAAACTATACCGCCATATACCAAGCTCAAAATACGGAAACTATACCGCCATATACCAAGCTGAAAATACAGAAACTATACCGCCATATACCAAGCTGAAAATACAGAAACTATACCGCCATATACCAAGCTGAAAATACAGAAACTATACCGCCATATACCAAGCTGAACATACAGAAACTATACCGCCATATACCGAGCTGGAGATACAGAAACTATACCGCTATATACCAAGCTGAAAATACAGAAACTATACCGCTATATACCAAGCTGAAAATACAGAAACTATACCGCTATATACCAAGCTGAAAATACAGAAACTATACCGCTATATACCAAGCTGAAGATACAGAAACTATACCGCTACATACTGAGCTGAAGATACAGAAACCATACCGCCATATACTTAGCTGAAGATACATAAAATATACCGCCATATACCAAGCTGAAGATACAGAAACTATACCCCCATATACCTAGCTGAAGATACACAAAATATACCGCCATATACCGAGCTGAAGATAATAAAACTATGCCGTCATATAATGACTGAAGATACAGAGACTTTACAGCCACATACCAAGGAAACTATGGCTACTGTACAAGAATGAGGACTGAAGATACAGAAACTATACCGCCATATACTGACTGAAGATACAGAAATTATACTGCCATATATGGAGCTGAAGATAATAAAACTATACTGCCATATACTGACTGAAGATACAGAGACTTTACCACCATTTACTGAGGAAACCATGGCTACAATACAATAATGAGGACTAAAGATACACAAACTATACTATACTAGTACTTATCAGCTGCTGTATGCTCCACAGGAAGTTGTGTAGTTCTTTCCAGTCTGATGACAGTGCTCTCTGCTGCCACCTCTGTCCATGTCAGGAACTGTCCAAAACAGGAGAGGTTTGCTCTGGGAATTTGCTTCTACTCTGGACAGTTCCTGACATGGACAGAGGTGGCAGCAGAGAACACTGTCATCAGACTGGAAAGAACTACACAACTTCCTGTGGAGCATACAGCAGCTGATAAGTACTGGAAGGGTTAAGGTTTTTATAGAAGTAAGTGACAGATCTGTGACGCTCCGGATATTTCTAGACCCTGTAGCACAATCTGTCTGGGCAGGTGGGGCCCCGGCCTCTGTGTTTGAGGTCTAGGAGGGGCCCCTGGGTGTTTAGGTTTCAGGGATTTTGTTCTTTTCTTCAACTTGTAATAAAAGCAAATAAATCATTTATCTGAAATAATTCAGAAATGTGAGAATAATGCGGCGGGCGGAGGCCGATCCGGGCGGAGATAAGCGGCTCCAGGTGATAAGGAGCGACATCATTAACCATTACATCCCCACTGGTCAGTGACACCGCAACATCACTATATATCATCAAGTCTATGAACTGGATCCTACAGAGATTCTGAGCTCTGATCCCCCCTCGATCCTCTGATCACCCCCTCGATCCTCTGATCCCCCCCTCGATCCTCTGAACCCCCCTCGATCCTCTGATCCCCCCCTCGATCCTCTGATCCCCCCCTCGATCCTCTGATCCCCCCTCGATCCTCTGATCCCCCCCTCGATCCTCTGATCCCCCCCTCGATCCTCTGATCCCCCCTTGATCCTCTGATCCCCCTCGATCCTCTGATCCCCCCTCGATCCTCTGATCCCCACCCCCCTCAATCTTCTGATCTCTCCCCCCGATTCTCTTAACCCCCCTCGATCCCCCATTCCTCTGTTCCCCCCCGATCCTCTGATCCCCCTCGATCCTCTGATCCCCCCCTCGATTCTCTGATCCCCCCCTCAATCCTCTGATCCCCCTCGATCCTCTGATCCCCCCTTTCGATCCTCTGATCCCCCCCTCGATCCTCTGATCCCCCCTCGATCCTCTGATCCCCCCCCTCAATCCTCTGATCCCCCCCTCAATCCTCTGATCCCCCCTCAATCCTCTGATCCCCCCTCGATCCTCTGATCACCCCCTCGATCCTCTGATCACCCCCTTGATCCTCTGATCCCCCCCTTGATTCTCTGATCCCCCCTTGATCCTCTGATCCCCCTCGATCCTCTGATCCCCCTCGATCCTCTGATCCCCCCCTCGATTCTCTGATCCCCCCCTCAATCCTCTGAACCCCCCTCGATCCTCTGATCCCCCCCTCGATCCTCTGATCCCCCCTCGATCCTCTGATCCCCCCTCGATCCTCTGATCCCCCCCTCGAACCTCTGATCCCCCCCTCGATTCTGTGATCCCCCCTCGATCCTCTGATCCCCATCTCGATCCTCTGATCCCCCCTTGATCCTCTGATCCCCCCTCGATCCTCTGATCCCACCTCGATCCTCTGATCCCCCCCTCGATCCTCTGAACCCCCCTCGATCCTCTGATCCCCCCCTCGATCCTCTGATCCCCCCCTCGATCCTCTCATCCCCCCTCGATCCTCTGATCCCCCCCTCGATCCTCTGATCCCCCCCTCGATTCTCTGATTCCCCCTTGATCCTCTGATCCCCCTTGATCCTCTGATCCCCCCTCGATCCTCTGATCCCCCCCCCTCAATCTTCTGATATCTCCCCCCGATTCTCTTAACCCCCCTCGATCCCCCATTCCTCTGTTCCCCCCGATCCTCTGATCCCCCTCGATCCTCTGATCCCCCCCTCGATTCTCTGATCCCCCCTCAATCCTCTGATCCCCCTCGATCCTCTGATCCCCCCTTTCGATCCTCTGATCCCCCCCTCGATCCTCTGATCCCCCCTCGATCCTCTGATCCCCCCTCAATCCTCTGATCCCCCCCTCAATCCTCTGATCCCCCCTCAATCCTCTGATCCCCCCTCGATCCTCTGATCACCCCCTCGATCCTCTGATCACCCCCTTGATCCTCTGATCCCCCCCTTGATTCTCTGATCCCCCCTTGATCCTCTGATCCCCCTCGATCCTCTGATCCCCCTCGATCCTCTGATCCCCCCCTCGATTCTCTGATCCCCTCCTCAATCCTCTGAACCCCCCTCGATCCTCTGATCCCCCCCTCGATCCTCTGATCCCCCCCTCGATCCTCTGATCCCCCCCTCGATTCTGTGATCCCCCCTCGATCCTCTGATCCCCCCCTCGATCCTCTGATCCCCCCTTGATCCTCTGATCCCCCCCTCGATCCTCTGATCCCACCTCGATCCTCTGATCCCCCCTCGATCCTCTGATCCCCTCCACCTCGATTCTTTGATCCCCCCTTGATCCTCTGATCCCCCTCGATCCTCTGATCCCCCCCTCGATCCTCTGATCCCCCTCGATCCTCTGATCCCCCTCGATCCTCTGATCCCCCCTCGATCCTCTGATCCCCCCTCGATCCTCTGATCCCCCTTGATCCTCTGATCCCCCCTCGATCCTCTGAACCCCCCTCGATCCTCTGATCCCCCCTCGATCCTCTGATCCCCCTTGATCCTCTGATCCCCCCCTCGATCCTCTGATCCCCCCTCGATTCTCTGATCCCCCCTCGATCCTCTGATCCCCCCTTGATCCTCTGATCCCCCCTTGATCCTCTGATCCCTCCTCGATCCTCTGAACCCCCCTCGATCCTCTGATACCCCCCTCGATTCTCTGATCCCCCCTTGATCCTCTGATCCCCCCTCGATCTTCTGATCCCCCCTCGATCCTCTGATCCCCCCTTGATCCTCTGATTCCCCCCTCAATTCTCTGATCCCCCCTTGATCCTCTGATCCCCCCTCGATCCTCTGATCCCCCCTCGATCCTCTAATCTTTCCCCCATTCCTCTGATCCCCCTTCGATTCTCTGATCCCCCCCCCCTCAATCTTCTGATCTCTCCCCCCGATTCTCTTAACCCCCCTCGATCCCCCATTCCTCTGTTCCCCCCCCCGATCCTCTGATCCCCCTCGATCCTCTGATGCCCCATTCCTCTGATCCCCCCTTGATCCTCTGATCCCCCCCCCCCGATTCTCTGATCCCCCTGGATCCTCTGATCCCCCATTCCTCTGATCCCCCTCGATCCTCTGATCCCCCTCGATCCTCTGATCCCCCATTCCTCTGATCTCCCCCCTTTCCTCTGATTCCCCCATTCCTCCAATGATCCCCCCATTCCTCTGAACACCCCCTCATTCCTCCGATCTCCCCCCAATTCCTCTGATCCCCCTGGCCCGACCCCCCCTCAACCTTCTTCTTCCTTCCCTTGAGAGATTAAAGATAAAACTGCAGCTTCAACCCCCTCCTCCCTCTCTCCTCTTTCTATGGGACTTTATGAGACGTCTTCTGAATATTTACAAACACAACCGCCTGGACACAACCGCCTGTGACACAACCACATGGACACAACCACCCGGACACAACTGCCGGTGACACAACCACATGGACACAACCACCCGGACACAACCGCTGGTGACACAACCGCCTGTGACACAACCACATGGACACAACCACCCGGACACAACCGCTGGTGACACAACCGCCTGTGACACAACCACATGGACACAACCACCCGGACACAACTGCCGGTGACACAACCACCCGGACACAACTGCCGGTGACACAACCACATGGACACAACCACCCGGACACAACTGCCGGTGACACAACCGCTGGTGACACAACCGCCCGGACACACCCCCATGATATGTGTGGAAGATGGGGCCCCATGATGTGTAGAAGATGGGGCCCCATGGTGTGTAGAAGATGGGGCCCCATGATATGTATAGAAGATGGGGCCCCATGATATATGTAGAAGATGGCGCCCCATGATATATGTAGAAGATGGGGCCCCATGATATATGTAGAAGATGGGGCCCCATGACATATGTAGAAGATGGGGCCCCATGACATATGTAGAAGATGGGGCCCCATAATGTCTAGAAGATGGGGCCCCATGATATGTGTAGAAGATGGGGCCCCATGACATATGTAGGAGATGGGGCCACATGATATGTGTAGAAGATGGGGCCCCATGATATATGTAGGAGATGGGGCCCCATGATATATGTAGGAGATGGGGCCACATTATATATGTAGGAGATGGGGCCACATGATATGTGTAGAAGATGGGGCCCCATGATATATGTAGAAGATGGGGCCCCATGATATATGTAGGAGATGGGGCCCCATGATATATATAGAAGATGGGGCCCTATGATATATGTAGAAGATGGCGCCCCATGATATATGTAGAAGATGGCACCCCATGATATATGTAGGAGATGGGGCCCGATGATATATGTAGGAGATGGGGCCCCATGATATATGTAGGAGATGGGGCCCCATGATATATGTAGGAGATGGGGCCCCATGATATATGTAGAAGATGGGGCCCCATGACATATGTAGAAGATGGGGCCCCATGATATGTGTAGAAGATGGGGCCCCATGATATGTGTAGAAGATGGGGCCCCATGACATATGTAGAAGATGGGGCCCCATGACATATGTAGAAGATGGGGCCCCATGATATGTGTAGAAGATGGGGCCCCATGATATATGTAGGAGATGGGGCCACATGATATGTGTAGAAGATGGGGCCCCATGATATATGTAGGAGATGGGGCCCCATGATATATGTAGGAGATGGGGCAACATTATATATGTAGGAGATGGGGCCCCATGATATATGTAGGAGATGGGGCAACATTATATATGTAGGAGATGGGGCCCCATGATATATGTAGAAGATGGGGCCCCATGACATATGTAGAAGATGGGGCCCCATGATATATGTAGAAGATGGGGCCCCATGATATATGTAGGAGATGGGGCCCCATGATATATGTAGGAGATGGGGCCCCATGATATATGTAGGAGATGGGGCCCCATGATATATGTAGGAGATGGGGCCCCATGATATATGTAGGAAATGGGGCCCCATGATATATGTAGGAGATGGGGCCCCATGATATATGTAGGAGATGGGGCCCCATGATATATGTAGGAGATGGGGCCCCATGATATATGTAGGAGATGGGGCCCCATGATATATGTAGGAGATGGGGCCCCATGATATATGTAGGAAATGGGGCCCCATGATATATGTAGGAAATGGGGCCCCATGATATATGTAGGAGATGGGGCCCCATGATATATGTAGGAGATGGGGCCCCATGATATATGTAGGAGATGGGGCCCCATGATATATGTAGGAGATGGGGCCCCATGATATATGTAGGAGATGGGGCCCCATATTATAGAAAGATTAAACACTAAAATACCTGGTTTAGAGATTTTAGCAAAAAATAATAAATAAATAAAAAATGTAATTCACAAATTAAAAACCTCTTATGGTTAAAATGAAACCAAAAATAAAAATCTGGGGTGAAATGGCGCCAAATGGAGCTGACAGGACGGCGATATCACGAATGGTCCTACATGTCATGGCGGCCCCTGAACACGTCCCCATCACCTCCACATTATTGTGAAATAAACACAAATGGGAGGAGTCCAGGATTTACACCATTATGGGGGGGACACGGTTATTTGGTCACGATTGGGAATAAAATGATTAGAAATGGAGATTTTATCCCTTATTAGGAATTTGTTACCGAACATGAATTCGACACAAAAATGTATAAATTGGAACTAAAGACTAAGAGGCGTAAAAAGTCATCGAAAATAATATGCACTTAAAATAACTTAAAATGTGTGTAAGGTCATTTTATTTATAGGGGACACTTCAGTAGGAAATAAATGGTTAAAGGGGTACTCCGGTGCTTACACATCTTATATCCAAAGGAGTCCCGCCGCTGAGGATCGGGCACGCGGCACCCCGCTTGTAATCAGTGCCCGGAGCGTGTTCGCGTGATTACGCTCGACCACATCACGCCTCTGCCCCTGTGTGACGTCTCGCCTCCGCCCTCATGTGATGTCACGCTCCGCCCCTCAATGCAAGCCTACGGGAGGGGGCGTGATAGGTCACACGCCGCCGACTCTGCGGTCGAGCGTAATTATTATTATTATTATTATTACACAGGAGGAATAGACTGTAGTGTCCTGTCTATTATTATTATTATACAGGAGGAGTAGACTGTAGTGTCCTGTCTATTATTATTATTATTATTATTATACAGGAGGAGTAGACTGTAGTGTCCTGTCTATTATTATTATTATTATTATTATACAGGAGGAGTAGACTGTAGTGTCCTGTCTATTATTATTATTATTATTATTATTATACAGGAGGAGTAGACTGTAGTGTCCTGTCTATTATTATTATACAGGAGAAGTAGACTGTAGTGTCCTGTCTATTATTATTATTATTATACAGGAGGAGTAGACTGTAGTGTCCTGTCTATTATTATTATTATTATACAGGAGGAGTAGACTGTAGTGTCCTGTCTATTATTATTATTATTATACAGGAGGAGTAGACTGTAGTGTCCTGTCTATTATTATTATTATTATTATTATACAGGAGGAGTAGACTGTAGTGTCCTGTCTATTATTATTATTATTATTATTATTATACAGGAGGAGTAGACTGTAGTGTCCTGTCTATTATTATTATACAGGAGGAGTAGACTGTAGTGTCCTGTCTATTATTATTATTATTATTATTATTATACAGGAGGAGTAGACTGTAGTGTCCTGTCTATTATTATTATACAGGAGGAGTAGACTGTAGTGTCCTGTCTATTATTATTATTATTATGCAGGAGGAGTAGACTGTAGTGTCCTGTCTATTATTATTATTATTATACAGGAGGAGTAGACTGTAGTGTCCTGTCTATTATTATTATTATACAGGAGGAGTAGACTGTAGTGTCCTGTCTATTATTATTATTATACAGGAGGAGTAGACTGTAGTGTCTTGTCTATTATTATTATTATACAGGAGGAGTAGACTGTAGTGTCATGTCTATTATTATTATTATTATTATTATTATACAGGAGGAGTAGACTGTAGTGTCCTGTCTATTATTATTATTATTATTATTATTATTATTATTATACAGGAGGAGTAGACTGTAGTGTCCTGTCTATTATTATTATTATTATTATTATTATTATTATTATTATTATACAGGAGGAGTAGACTGTAGTGTCATGTCTATTATTATTATTATTATTATTATTATACAGGAGGAGTAGACTGTAGTGTCCTGTCTATTATTATTATTATTATTATTATTATTATTATTATTATACAGGAGGAGTAGACTGTAGTGTCCTGTCTATTATTATTATTATTATTATTATACAGGAGGAGTAGACTGTAGTGTCCTGTCTATTATTATTATTACTATTATTATTATAATACAGGAGGAGTAGACTGTAGTGTCCTGTCTATTATTATTATTATTATTATTATTATACAGGAGGAGTAGACTGTAGTGTCCTGTCTATTATTATTATTATGCAGGAGGAGTAGACTGTAGTGTCCTGTCTATTATTATTATTATTATTATTATTATTATTATTATTATACAGGAGGAGTAGACTGTAGTGTCCTGTCTATTATTATTATTATTATTATTATTATTATTATTATTATACAGGAGGAGTAGACTGTAGTGTCCTGTCTATTATTATTATTATTATTATTATTATACAGGAGGAATAGACTGAAGTGTCCTGTCTATTATTATTATTATACAGGAGGAGTAGACTGTAGTGTCCTGTCTATTATTATTATTATTATTATTATTATACAGGAGGAGTAGACTGTAGTGTCCTGTCTATTATTATTATTATTATTATACAGGAGGAGTAGACTGTAGTGTCCTGTCTATTATTATTATTATTATTATTATTATTATACAGGAGGAGTAGACTGTAGTGTCCTGTCTATTATTATTATTATACAGGAGGAGTAGACTGTAGTGTCCTGTCTATTATTATTATTATTATTATACAGGAGGAGTAGACTGTAGTGTCCTGTCTATTATTATTATTATTATTATTATTATTATTATTATACAGGAGGAGTAGACTGTAGTGTCCTGTCTATTATTATTATTATTATTATTATTATACAGGAGGAGTAGACTGTAGTGTCCTGTCTATTATTATTATTATTATTATTATTATACAGGAGGAATAGACTGTAGTGTCCTGTCTATTATTATTATTATACAGGAGGAGTAGACTGTAGTGTCCTGTCTATTATTATTATTATTATTATTATACAGGAGGAGTAGACTGTAGTGTCCTGTCTATTATTATTATTATTATTATTATTATTATTATTATTATTATACAGGAGGAGTAGACTGTAGTGTCCTGTCTATTATTATTATTATTATTATTATTATTATTATTATTATTATTATACAGGAGGAGTAGACTGTAGTGTCCTGTCTATTATTATTATTATTATTATTATTATACAGGAGGAGTAGACTGTAGTGTCCTGTCTATTATTATTATTATACAGGAGGAGTAGACTGTAGTGTCCTGTCTATTATTATTATTATTATTATTATTATACAGGAGGAGTTGGCTGTAGTGTCCTGTCTATTATTATTATTATTATTATTATTATTATACAGGAGGAGTAGACTGTAGTGTCCTGTCTATTATTATTATTATACAGGAGGAGTAGACTGTAGTGTCCTGTCTATTATTATTATTATACAGGAGGAGTAGACTGTAGTGTCCTGTCTATTATTATTATTATTATTATTATTATACAGGAGGAGTAGACTGTAGTGTCCTGTCTATTATTATTATTATTATTATACAGGAGGAGTAGACTGTAGTGTCCTGTCTATTATTATTATTAATATTATTATTATTATACAGGAGGAGTAGACTGTAGTGTCCTGTCTATTATTATTATTATTATTATTATACAGGAGGAGTAGACTGTAGTGTCCTGTCTATTATTATTATTATTATTATACAGGAGGAGTAGACTGTAGTGTCCTGTCTATTATTATTATTATTATTAATATTATTATTATTATACAGGAGGAGTAGACTGTAGTGTCCTGTTTATTATTATTATTATTATTATTATTATTATACAGGAGGAGTAGACTGTAGTGTCCTGTCTATTATTATTATTATACAGGAGGAGTAGACTGTAGTGTCCTGTTTATTATTATTATTATTATTATTATTATTATACAGGAGGAGTAGACTGTAGTGTCCTGTCTATTATTATTATTATACAGGAGGAGTAGACTGTAGTGTCCTGTCTATTATTATTATTATACAGGAGGAGTAGACTGTAGTGTCCTGTCTATTATTATTATTATTATTATTATTATACAGGAGGAGTAGACTGTAGTGTCCTGTCTATTATTATTATTATTATCATACAGGAGGAGTAGACTGTAGTGTCCTGTCTATTATTATTATTATTATTATTATTATACAGGAGGAGTAGACTGTAGTGTCCTGTCTATTATTATTATTATTATACAGGAGGAGTAGACTGTAGTGTCCTGTTTATTATTATTATTATTATTATTATTATTATACAGGAGGAGTAGACTGTAGTGTCCTGTTTATTATTATTATACAGGAGGAGTAGACTGTAGTGTCCTGTCTATTATTATTATTATACAGGAGGAGTAGACTGTAGTGTCCTGTCTATTATTATTATTATTATTATTATACAGGAGGAGTAGACTGTAGTGTCCTGTCTATTATTATTATTATACAGGAGTAGACTGTAGTGTCCTGTATATTATTATTATTATTATTATTATTATTATTATTATTATTATACAGGAGGAGTAGGCTGTAGTGTCCTGTCTATTATTATTATTATTATACAGGAGGAGTAGACTGTAGTGTCCTGTCTATTATTATTATTATTATACAGGAGGAGTAGACTGTAGTGTCCTGTCTATTATTATTATTATTATTATTATTATACAGGAGGAGTAGACTGTAGTGTCCTGTCTATTATTATTATTATTATACAGGAGGAGTAGACTGTAGTGTCCTGTCTATTATTATTATTATTATTATACAGGAGGAGTAGACTGTAGTGTCCTGTCTATTATTATTATTATTATTATACAGGAGGAGTAGACTGTAGTGTCCTGTCTATTATTATTATTATACAGGAGGAATAGACTGTAGTGTCCTCTCTATTATTATTATTATACAGGAGGAGTAGACTGTAGTGTCCTGTTTATTATTATTATACAGGAGGAGTAGACTGTAGTGTCCTGTTTATTATTATTATACAGGAGGAGTAGACTGTAGTGTCCTGTCTATTATTATTATTATTATTATTATTATACAGGAGGAGTAGACTGTAGTGTCCTATTTATTATTATTATACAGGAGGAGTAGACTGTAGTGTCCTGTTTATTATTATTATACAGGAGGAGTAGACTGTAGTGTCCTGTCTATTATTATTATTATTATTATTCGTATTATTATTATTATACAGGAGGAGTAGACTGTAGTGTCCTGTCTATTATTATTATTATACAGGAGGAGTAGACTGTAGTGTCCTATTTATTATTATTATACAGGAGGAGTAGACTGTAGTGTCCTGTCTATTATTATTATTATTATTATACAGGAGGAGTAGACCGTAGTGTCCTGTCTATTATTATTATTATTATTATACAGGAGGAGTAGACTGTAGTGTCCTGTCTATTAGTATTATTATACAGGAGAATTAGACTGTAGTGTCCTGTCTATTATTATTATTATTATTATCATACAGGAGGAGTAGACTGTAGTGTCCTGTCTATTATTATTATTATTATTATTATACAGGAGGAGTAGACTGTAGTGTCCTGTCTATTATTATTATTATTATACAGGAGGAGTAGACTGTAGTGTCCTGTCTATTATTATTATTATTATTATTATACAGGAGGAGTAGACTGTAGTGTCCTGTCTATTATTATTATTATACAGGAGGAGTAGACTGTAGTGTCCTGTCTATTATTATTATTATTATTATTATTATTATTATTATTATACAGGAGGAGTAGACTGTAGTGTCCTGTCTATTATTATTATTATTATTATACAGAGGAGTAGACTGTAGTGTCCTGTCTATTATTATTATTTATTATTATTATACAGGAGGAGTAGACCGTAGTGTCCCTGTCTATTATTATTATTATTATGATACAGGAGGAGTAGACTGTAGTGTCCTGTCTATTATTATTATTATACAGGAGGAGTAGACTGTAGTGTCCTGTCTATTATTATTATTATTATCATACAGGAGGAGTAGACTGTAGTGTCCTGTCTATTATTAATATTATTATTATACAGGAGGAGTAGACTGTAGTGTCCTGTCTATTATTATTATTATTATACAGGAGGAGTAGACTGTAGTGTCCTGTCTATTATTATTATTATTATTATACAGGAGGAGTAGACTGTAGTGTCCTGTCTATTATTATTATTATACAGGAGGAATAGACCGTAGTGTCCTGTCTATTATTATTATTATTATTATTATTATACAGGAGGAGTAGACTGTAGTGTCCTGTCTATTATTATTATTATTATACAGGAGGAGTAGACTGTAGTGTCCTGTCTATTATTATTATTATACAGGAGGAGTAGACTGTAGTGTCCTGTCTATTATTATTATTATTATTATCATACAGGAGGAGTAGACTGTAGTGTCCTGTCTATTATTATTATTATTATTATTATACAGGAGGAGTAGACTGCAGTGTCCTGTCTATTATTATTATTATTATACAGGAGGAGTAGACTGTAGTGTCCTGTCTATTATTATTATTATCATTATTATACAGGAGGAGTAGACTGTAGTGTCCTGTCTATTATTATTATTATACAGGAGGAGTAGACCGTAGTGTCCTGTTTATTATTATTATTATTATTATTATTATACAGGAGGAGTAGACTGTAGTGTCCTGTCTATTATTATTATACAGGAGGAGTAGACTGTAGTGTCCTGTCTATTATTAATTATTATACAGGAGGAGTAGACTGTAGTGTCCTGTCTATTATTATTATTATTATCATACAGGAGGAGTAGACTGTAGTGTCCTGTCTATTATTATTATTATTATTATACAGGAGGAGTAGACTGTAGTGTCCTGTCTATTATTATTATTATACAGGAGGAGTAGACTGTAGTGTCCTGTCTATTATTATTATTATTATTATTATTATTATTATACAGGAGAGTAGACTGTAGTGTCCTGTCTATTAATATTATTATTATTATTATTATTATACAGGAGGAGGAGACCGTAGTGTCCTGTTTATTATTATTATATTATATTATTATTATTATTATACAGGAGGAGTAGACTGTAGTGTCCTGTCTATTATTATTATTATTATACAGGAGGAGTAGACTGAAGTGTCCTGTTTATTATTATTATACAGGAGGAGTAGACTGTAGTGTCCTGTCTATTATTATTATTATTATTATACAGGAGGAGTAGACTGTAGTGTCCTGTCTATTATTATTATTATTATACAGGAGGAGTAGAATGTAGTGTCCTGTCTATTATTATTATTATTATTATACAGGAGGAGTAGACTGTAGTGTCCTGTCTATTATTATTATTATTATTATTATTATTATACAGGAGGAGTAGACTGTAGTGTCCTGTCTATTATTATTATTATTATTATTATACAGGAGGAGTAGACTGTAGTGTCCTGTTTATTATTATTATTATTATTATTATTATTATACAGGAGGAGTAGACTGTAGTGTCCTGTCTATTATTATTATTATTATTATTATTATTATTATTATACAGGAGGAGTAGACTGTAGTGTCCTGTTTATTATTATTATACAGGAGGAGTAGACTGTAGTGTCTTGTCTATTATTATTATTATTATTATCATACAGGAGGAGTAGACTGTAGTGTTCTGTCTATTATTATTATTATTATTATTATTATTATTATACAGGAGGAGTAGACTGTAGTGTCCTGTCTATTATTATTATTATTATTATTATACAGGAGGAGTAGACTGTAGTGTCCTGTTTATTATTATTATTATTATTATTATTATTATTATTATACAGGAGGAGTAGACTGTAGTGTCCTGTCTATTATTATTATTATTATTATTATTATTATTATTATACAGGAGGAGTAGACTGTAGTGTCCTGTTTATTATTATTATACAGGAGGAGTAGACTGTAAGTGTCTTGTCTATTATTATTATTATTATTATCATACAGGAGGAGTAGACTGTAGTGTTCTGTCTATTATTATTATTATTATTATTATTATTATTATTATACAGGAGGAGTAGACTGTAGTGTCCTGTCTATTATTATTATTATTATTATTATTATTATTATACAGGAGGAGTTGGCTGTAGTGTCCTGTCTATTATTATTATTATTATTATTATTATTATTATTATTATACAGGAGGAGTAGACTGTAGTGTCCTGTCTATTATTATTATTATTATTATACAGGAGGAGTAGACTGCAGTGTCCTGTCTATTATTATTATTATTATACAGGAGGAGTAGACTGTAGTGTCCTGTCTATTATTATTATTATACAAGAGGAGTAGACTGCAGTGTCCTGTCTATTATTATTATTATTATTATTATACAGGAGGAGTAGACTGTAGTGTCCTGTCTATTATTATTATTATTATACAGGAGGAGTAGACTGTAGTGTCCTGTCTATTATTATTATTATTATTACACAGGAGGAGTAGACTGTAGTGTCCTGTCTATTATTATTATTATTATTATTATTATTATTATACAGGAGGAGTAGACTGCAGTGTCCTGTCTATTATTATTATTATTATTATACAGGAGGAGTAGACTGTAGTGTCCTGTCTATTATTATTATTATACAGGAGGAGTAAGACCCGTAGTGTCCTGTCTATTATTATTATTATACAGGAGGAGTAGACCGTAGTGTCCTGTCTATTATTATTATTATTATTATACAGGAGGAGTAGACTGTAGTGTCCTGTCTATTATTATTATTATTATACAGGAGGAGTAGACTGTAGTGTCCTGTCTATTATTATTATTATTATTATTATTATTATTATACAGGAGGAGTAGACTGTAGTGTCCTGTCTATTATTATTATTATTATTATACAGGAGGAGTAGACTGTAGTGTCCTGTCTATTATATTATTATACAGGAGGAGTAGACTGTAGTGTCGTGTCTATTATTATTATTATTATACAGGAGGAGTAGACTGTAGTGTCCTGTCTATTATTATTATTATTATTATACAGGAGGAGTAGACTGTAGTGTCCTGTCTATTATTATTATTATTATTATTATACAGGAGGAGTAGACTGTAGTGTCCTGTCTATTATTATTATTATTATTATTATTATACAGGAGGAGTAGACTGCAGTGTCCTGTCTATTATTATTATGATTATTATTACTATACAGGAGGAGTAGACTGTAGTGTCCTGTCTATTATTATTTATTATTATTATTATTATTATTATTATTATACAGGAGGAGTAGACTGTAGTGTCCTGTCTATTATTATTATTATTATTATTATTATTATTATACAGGAGGAGTAGACTGTAGTGTCCTGTCTATTATTATTATTATTATTATTATACAGGAGGAGTAGACTGTAGTGTCCTGTCTATTATTATTATTATACAGGAGGAGTAGACTGTAGTGTCCTGTCTATTATTATTATTATTTTTATTATACAGGAGGAGTAGACTGTAGTGTCCTGTCTATTATTATTATTATTTTTATTATTATCAGGAGGAGTAGGACTGTAGTGTCCTGTCTATTATTATTATTATTATTATACAGTAGGAGTAGACTGTAGTGTCTTGTCTATTATTATTATTATTATTATTATTATTATTATTATTATACAGGAGGAGTAGACTGTAGTGTCCTGTCTATTATTATTATTATTATTATTATTATTATTATTATACAGGAGGAGTAGACTGTAGTGTCCTGTCTATTATTATTATTATTATTATTATTATTATTATACAGGAGGAGTAGACTGTAGTGTCTTGTCTATTATTATTATTATTATTATTATTATTATTATTATACAGGAGGAGTAGACTTGTAGTGTCCTGTCTATTATTATTATTATTATTATTATTATTATTATACAGGAGGAGTAGACTGTAGTGTCTTGTCTATTATTATTATTATTATTATACAGGAGGAGTAGACTGTAGTGTCCTGTCTATTATTATTATTATACAGGAGGAGTAGACTGTAGTGTCCTGTCTATTATTATTATTATTATTATTATACAGGAGGAGTAGACTGTAGTGTCCTGTCTATTATTATTATTATTATTATTATTATACAGGAGGAGTAGACTGTAGTGTCCTGTCTATTATTCTTATTATTATTATTATTATACAGGAGGAGTAGACTGTAGTGTCCTGTCTATTATTATTATTATTATTATTATTATACAGGAGGAGTAGACTGTAGTGTCCTGTCTATTATTATTATTATTATTATTATTATTATACAGGAGGAGTAGACTGTAGTGTCCTGTCTATTATTATTATTATGCAGGAGGAGTAGACTGTAGTGTCCTGTCTATTATTATTATTATTATTATTATTATTTTTATTATTATTATACAGGAGGAGTAGACTGTAGTGTTCTGTCTATTATTATTATTATTATACAGGAGGAGTAGACTGTAGTGTTCTGTCTTTTATTATTATTATTATTATTATTATACAGGAGGAGTAGACTGTAGTGTCCTGTCTATTATTATTATTATTATTATTATTATTATACAGGAGGAGTAGACTGTAGTGTCCTGTCTATTATTATTATTATTATTATTATTATTATTATTATTATTATTATACAGGAGAGTAGACTGTAGTGTCCTGTCTATTATTATTATTATACAGGAGGAGTTGGCTGTAGTGTCCTGTCTATTATTATTATTATTATTATTATACAGGAGGAGTAGACTGTAGTGTCCTGTCTATTATTATTATTATTATTATTATTATTATACAGGAGGAGTAGACTGTAGTGTCCTGTCTATTATTATTATTATTATACAGGAGGAGTAGACTGTAGTGTCCTGTCTATTATTATTATTATAATTATTATTATTATTATACAGGAGGAGTAGACTGTAGTGTCCTGTTTATTACTATTATTATTATTATTATTATACAGGAGGAGTAGACTGTAGTGTCCTGTTTATTATTATTATACAGGAGGAGTAGACTGTAGTGTCCTGTTTATTATTATTATACAGGAGGAGTAGACTGTAGTGTCCTGTCTATTATTATTATTATACAGGAGGAGTAAACTGTAGTGTCCTGTCTATTATTATTATTATTATTATACAGGAGGAGTAGACTGTAGTGTCCTGTCTATTATTATTATACAGGAGGAGTAGACTGTAGTGTCCTGTCTATTATTATTATTATTATTATACAGGAGGAGTAGACTGTAGTGTCCTGTCTATTATTATTATTATTATTATACAGGAGGAGTAGACTGTAGTGTCCTGTCTATTATTATTATTATTATTATTATTATTTTTATTATTATACAGGAGGAGTAGACTGTAGTGTCCTGTCTATTATCATTATTATTATTATTATACAGGAGGAGTAGACTGTAGTGTCCTGTTTATTATTATTATTATTATTATTATACAGGAGGAGTAGACTGTAGTGTCCTGTCTATTATTATTATTATTATTATTATTATACAGGAGGAGTAGATTGTAGTGTCCTGTTTATTATTATTATTATTATTATACAGGAGGAGTAGACTGTAGTGTCCTGTTTATTATTATTATACAGGAGGAGTAGACTGTAGTGTCCTGTCTATTATTATTATTATTATTATACAGGAGGAGTAGACTGTAGTGTCCTATTTATTATTATTATACAGGAGGAGTAGACTGTAGTGTCTTGTCTATTATTATTATTATTATTATTATTATCATACAGGAGAAGTAGACTGTAGTGTCCTGTCTATTATTATTATTATTATACAGGAGGAGTAGACTGTAGTGTCCTGTCTATTATTATTATTATTATACAGGAGGAGTAGACTGTAGTGTCCTGTCTATTATTATTATTATTATTATTATTATACAGGAGGAGTAGACTGTAGTGTCCTGTCTATTATTATTATTATTATTATTATTATTATTATTATTATACAGGAGGAGTAGACTGTAGTGTCCTGTCTATTATTATTATTATTATACAGGAGGAGTAGACTGTAGTGTCCTGTCTATTTTTATTATTATTATTATTATTATACAGGAGGAGTAGACTGTAGTGTCCTGTCTATTATTATTATTATTATTATTATTATTATTATTATTATTATACAGGAGGAGTAGACTGTAGTGTCCTGTCTATTATTATTATTATTATTATACAGGAGGAGTAGACTGTAGTGTCCTGTCTATTATTATTATTATTATACAGGAGGGAGTAGACTGTAGTGTCCTGTCTATTATTATTATTATTATTATTATTATACAGGAGGAGTAGACTGTAGTGTCCTGTCTATTATTATTATTATTATTATTATTATTATTATACAGGAGGAGTAGACTGTAGTGTCCTGTCTATTATTATTATTATTATTATACAGGAGGAGTAGACTGTAGTGTCCTGTCTATTATTATTATTATTATTATACAGGAGGAGTAGACTGTAGTGTCCTGTCTATTATTATTATGTATTATTATACAGGAGGAGTAGACTGTAGTGTCCTGTCTATTATTATTATTATTATTAATATTATTATTATTATACAGGAGGAGTAGACTGTAGTGTCCTGTTTATTATTATTATTATTATTATTATTATTATACAGGAGGAGTAGACTGTAGTGTCCTGTCTATTATTATTATTATACGGGAGGAGTAGACCGTAGTGTCCTGTCTATTATTATTATTATTATTATTATACAGGAGGAGTAGACTGTAGTGTCCTGTCTATTATTATTATTATACAGGAGGAGTAGACTGTAGTGTCCTGTCTATTATTATTATTATTATATTATTATTATACAGGAGGAGTAGACTGTAGTGTCCTGTCTATTATTATTATTATACAGGAGGAGTAGACTGTAGTGTCCTGTCTATTATTATTATTATACAGGAGGAGTAGACTGTAGTGTCCTGTCTATTATTATTATTATTATTATTATTATACAGGAGGAGTAGACTGTAGTGTCCTGTCTATTATTATTATTATTATCATACAGGAGGAGTAGACTGTAGTGTCCTGTCTATTATTATTATTATTATTATTATTATACAGGAGGAGTAGACTGTAGTGTCCTGTCTATTATTATTATTATTATACAGGAGGAGTAGACTGTAGTGTCCTGTCTATTATTATTATTATACAGGAGGAGTAGACTGTAGTGTCCTGGTCTATTATTATTATTATTATACAGGAGGAGTAGACTGTAGTGTCCTGTTTATTATTATTATTATTATTATTATTATACAGGAGGAGTAGACTGTAGTGTCCTGTTTATTATTATTATACAGGAGGAGTAGACTGTAGTGTCCTGTCTATTATTATTATTATACAGGAGGAGTAGACTGTAGTGTCCTGTCTATTATTATTATTATTATTATTATACAGGAGGAGTAGACTGTAGTGTCCTGTCTATTATTATTATTATACAGGAGTAGACTGTAGTGTCCTGTATATTATTATTATTATTATTATTATTATTATTATTATTATTATTATTATTATTATACAGGAGGAGTAGGCTGTAGTGTCCTGTCTATTATTATTATTATTATACAGGAGGAGTAGACTGTAGTGTCCTGTCTATTATTATTATTATTATACAGGAGGAGTAGACTGTAGTGTCCTGTCTATTATTATTATTATTATTATTATTATACAGGAGGAGTAGACTGTAGTGTCCTGTCTATTATTATTATTATTATACAGGAGGAGTAGACTGTAGTGTCCTGTCTATTATTATTATTATATTATACAGGAGGAGTAGACTGTAGTGTCCTGTCTATTATTATTATTATTATTATACAGGAGGAGTAGACTGTAGTGTCCTGTCTATTATTATTATTATACAGGAGGAATAGACTGTAGTGTCCTCTCTATTATTATTATTATACAGGAGGAGTAGACTGTAGTGTCCTGTTTATTATTATTATACAGGAGGAGTAGACTGTAGTGTCCTGTTTATTATTATTATACAGGAGGAGTAGACTGTAGTGTCCTGTCTATTATTATTATTATTATTATTATACAGGAGGAGTAGACTGTAGTGTCCTATTTATTATTATTATACAGGAGGAGTAGACTGTAGTGTCCTGTTTATTATTATTATACAGGAGGAGTAGACTGTAGTGTCCTGTCTATTATTATTATTATTATTATTCGTATTATTATTATTATACAGGAGGAGTAGACTGTAGTGTCCTGTCTATTATTATTATTATACAGGAGGAGTAGACTGTAGTGTCCTATTTATTATTATTATACAGGAGGAGTAGACTGTAGTGTCCTGTCTATTATTATTATTATTATTATACAGGAGGAGTAGACCGTAGTGTTCCTACTGGTCTATTATTATTATTATTATTATACAGGAGGAGTAGACTGTAGTGTCCTGTCTATTAGTATTATTATACAGGAGAATTAGACTGTAGTGTCCTGTCTATTATTATTATTATTATTATCATACAGGAGGAGTAGACTTGTAGTGTCCTGTCTATTATTATTATTATTATTATTATACAGGAGGAGTAGACTGTAGTGTCCTGTCTATTATTATTATTATTATACAGGAGGAGTAGACTGTAGTGTCCTGTCTATTATTATTATTATTATTATTATACAGGAGGAGTAGACTGTAGTGTCCTGTCTATTATTATTATTATACAGGAGGAGTAGACTGTAGTGTCCTGTCTATTATTATTATTATTATTATTATTATTATTATTATTATACAGGAGGAGTAGACTGTAGTGTCCTGTCTATTATTATTATTATTATTATACAGGAGGAGTAGACTGTAGTGTCCTGTCTATTATTATTATTATTATTATTATACAGGAGGAGTAGACCGTAGTGTCCTGTCTATTATTATTATTATTATGATACAGGAGGAGTAGACTGTAGTGTCCTGTCTATTATTATTATTATACAGGAGGAGTAGACTGTAGTGTCCTGTCTATTATTATTATTATTATCGATACAGGAGGAGTAGACTGTAGTGTCCTGTCTATTATTATTATTATTATTATACAGGAGGAGTAGACTGTAGTGTCCTGTCTATTATTATTATTATTATACAGGAGGAGTAGACTGTAGTGTCCTGTCTATTATTATTATTATTATTATACAGGAGGAGTAGACTGTAGTGTCCTGTCTATTATTATTATTATACAGGAGGAATAGACCGTAGTGTCCTGTCTATTATTATTATTATTATTATTATTATACAGGAGGAGTAGACTGTAGTGTCCTGTCTATTATTATTATTATTATACAGGAGGAGTAGACTGTAGTGTCCTGTCTATTATTATTATTATACAGGAGGAGTAGACTGTAGTGTCCTGTCTATTATTATTATTATTATTATCATACAGGAGGAGTAGACTGTAGTGTCCTGTCTATTATTATTATTATTATTATTATACAGGAGGAGTAGACTGCAGTGTCCTGTCTATTATTATTATTATTATACAGGAGGAGTAGACTGTAGTGTCCTGTCTATTATTATTATTATCATTATTATACAGGAGGAGTAGACTGTAGTGTCCTGTCTATTATTATTATTATACAGGAGGAGTAGACCGTAGTGTCCTGTTTATTATTATTATTATTATTATTATTATACAGGAGGAGTAGACTGTAGTGTCCTGTCTATTATTATTATACAGGAGGAGTAGACTGTAGTGTCCTGTCTATTATTATTATTATACAGGAGGAGTAGACTGTAGTGTCCTGTCTATTATTATTATTATTATCATACAGGAGGAGTAGACTGTAGTGTCCTGTCTATTATTATTATTATTATTATACAGGAGGAGTAGACTGTAGTGTCCTGTCTATTATTATTATTATACAGGAGGAGTAGACTGTAGTGTCCTGTCTATTATTATTATTATTATTATTATTATTATACAGGAGGAGTAGACTGTAGTGTCCTGTCTATTATTATTATTATTATTATTATTATACAGGAGGAGGAGACCGTAGTGTCCTGTTTATTATTATTATTATTATTATTATTATTATTATTACAGGAGGAGTAGACTGTAGTGTCCTGTCTATTATTATTATTATTATACAGGAGGAAGTAGACTGAAGTGTCCTGTTTATTATTATTATACAGGAGGAGTAGACTGTAGTGTCCTGTTTATTATTATTATACAGGAGGAGTAGAATGTAGTGTCCTGTCTATTATTATTATTATTATTATACAGGAGGAGTAGACTGTAGTGTCCTGTCTATTATTATTATTATTATTATTATTATACAGGAGGAGTAGACTGTAGTGTCCTGTCTATTATTATTATTATTATTATTATTATACAGGAGGAGTAGACTGTAGTGTCCTGTTTATTATTATTATTATTATTATTATTATTATTATTATACAGGAGGAGTAGACTGTAGTGTCCTGTCTATTATTATTATTATTATTATTATTATTATTATTATACAGGAGGAGTAGACTGTAGTGTCCTGTTTATTATTATTATACAGGAGGAGTAGACTGTAGTGTCTTGTCTATTATTATTATTATATTATCATACAGGAGGAGTAGACTGTAGTGTTCTGTCTATTATTATTATTATTATTATTATTATTATTATACAGGAGGAGTAGACTGTAGTGTCCTGTCTATTATTATTATTATTATTATTATACAGGAGGAGTAGACTGTAGTGTCCTGTCTATTATTATTATTATTATTATTATTATACAGGAGGAGTAGACTGTAGTGTCCTGTTTATTATTATTATTATTATTATTATTATTATTATTATACAGGAGGAGTAGACTGTAGTGTCCTGTCTATTATTATTATTATTATTATTATTATTATTATTATACAGGAGGAGTAGACTGTAGTGTCCTGTTTATTATTATTATACAGGAGGAGTAGACTGTAGTGTCTTGTCTATTATTATTATTATTATTATCATACAGGAGGAGTAGACTGTAGTGTTCTGTCTATTATTATTATTATTATTATTATTATTATTATACAGGAGGAGTAGACTGTAGTGTCCTGTCTATTATTATTATTATTATTATTATTATTATTATTATTATTATTATTATTATACAGGAGGAGTAGACTGTAGTGTCCTGTCTATTATTATTATTATTATTATTATTATTATTATTATTATTATTATTATTATTATACAGGAGGAGTAGACTGTAGTGTCCTGTCTATTATTATTATTATTATTATACAGGAGGTAGTAGACTGCAGTGTCCTGTCTATTATTATTATTATTATACAGGAGGAGTAGACTGTAGTGTCCTGTCTATTATTATTATTATACAAGAGGAGTAGACTGCAGTGTCCTGTCTATTATTATTATTATTATTATTATACAGGAGGAGTAGACTGTAGTGTCCTGTCTATTATTATATTATTATACAGGAGGAGTAGACTGTAGTGTCCTGTCTATTATTATTATTATTATTACACAGGAGGAGTAGACTGTAGTGTCCTGTCTATTATTATTATTATTATTATTATTATTATTATTATTATTATACAGGAGGAGTAGACTGCAGTGTCCTGTCTATTATTATTATTATTATTATACAGGAGGAGTAGACTGTAGTGTCCTGTCTATTATTATTATTATTAATTATACCAGGAGGAGTAGACCGTAGTGTCCTGTCTATTATTATTATTATACAGGAGGAGTAGACCGTAGTGTCCTGTCTATTATTATTATTATTATTATACAGGAGGAGTAGACTGTAGTGTCCTGTCTATTATTATTATTATTATACAGGAGGAGTAGACTGTAGTGTCCTGTCTATTATTATTATTATTATTATTATTATTATTATACAGGAGGAGTAGACTGTAGTGTCCTGTCTATTATTATTATTATTATTATACAGGAGGAGTAGACTGTAGTGTCCTGTCTATTATTATTATTATTATTATTATTATTATTATTATACAGGAGGAGTAGACTGTAGTGTCCTGTCTATTATTATTATTATACAGGAGGAGTAGACTGTAGTGTCGTGTCTATTATTATTATTATTATACAGGAGGAGTAGACTGTAGTGTCCTGTCTATTATTATTATTATTATTATACAGGAGGAGTAGACTGTAGTGTCCTGTCTATTATTATTATTATTATTATTATACAGGAGGAGTAGACTGTAGTGTCCTGTCTATTATTATTATTATTATTATTATTATACAGGAGGAGTAGACTGCAGTGTCCTGTCTATTATTATTATTATTATTATTACTATACAGGAGGAGTAGACTGTAGTGTCCTGTCTATTATTATTATTATTATTATTATTATTATTATTATTATACAGGAGGAGTAGACTGTAGTGTCCTGTCTATTATTATTATTATTATTATTATTATTATACAGGAGGAGTAGACTGTAGTGTCCTGTCTATTATTATTATTATACAGGAGGAGTAGACTGTAGTGTCCCTGTCTATTATTATTATTATTTTTATATACAGGAGGAGTAGACTGTAGTGTCCTGTCTATTATTATTATTATTTTTATTATTATACAGGAGGAGTAGACTGTAGTGTCCTGTCTATTATTATTATTATTATTATACAGTAGGAGTAGACTGTAGTGTCCTGTCTATTATTATTATTATTATTATTATTATACAGGAGGAGTAGACTGTAGTGTCCTGTCTATTATTATTATTATTATTATTATTATTATTATACAGGAGGAGTAGACTGTAGTGTCTTGTCTATTATTATTATTATTATTATTATTATTATTATACAGGAGGAGTAGACTGTAGTGTCCTGTCTATTATTATTATTATTATTATTATTATTATACAGGAGGAGTAGACTGTAGTGTCTTGTCTATTATTATTATTATTATTATTATTATTATTATACAGGAGGAGTAGACTGTAGTGTCCTGTCTATTATTATTATTATACAGGAGGAGTAGACTGTAGTGTCCTGTCTATTATTATTATTATTATTATTATACAAGGAGGAGTAGACTGTAGTGTCCTGTCTATTATTATTATTATTATTATTATTATTATACAGGAGGAGTAGACTGTAGTGTCCCTGTCTATTATTCTTATTATTATTATTATTATACAGGAGGAGTAGACTGTAGTGTCCTGTCTATTATTATTATTATTATTATACAGGAGGAGTAGACTGTAGTGTCCTGTCTATTATTATTATTATTATTATTATTATTATACAGGAGGAGTAGACTGTAGTGTCCTGTCTATTATTATTATTATGCAGGAGGAGTAGACTGTAGTGTCCTGTCTATTATTATTATTATTATTATTATTATTTTTATTATTATTATACAGGAGGAGTAGACTGTAGTGTTCTGTCTATTATTATTATTATTATACAGGAGGAGTAGACTGTAGTGTTCTGTCTTTTATTATTATTATTATTATTATTATACAGGAGGAGTAGACTGTAGTGTCCTGTCTATTATTATTATTATTATTATTATTATACAGGAGGAGTAGACTGTAGTGTCCTGTCTATTATTATTATTATTATTATTATTATTATTATTATTATTATTATTATACAGGAGGAGTAGACTGTAGTGTCCTGTCTATTATTATTATTATACAGGAGGAGTTGGCTGTAGTGTCCTGTCTATTATTATTATTATTATTATTATACAGGAGGAGTAGACTGTAGTGTCCTGTCTATTATTATTATTATTATTATTATACAGGAGGAGTAGACTGTAGTGTCCTGTCTATTATTATTATTATTATTACAGGAGGAGTAGACTGTAGTGTCCTGTCTATTATTATTATTATTATTATTATTATTATTATTATACAGGAGGAGTAGACTGTAGATTGTCCTGTTTATTACTATTATTATTATTATTATTATACAGGAGGAGTAGACTGTAGTGTCCTGTTTATTATTATTATACAGGAGGAGTAGACTGTAGTGTCCTGTTTATTATTATTATACAGGAGGAGTAGACTGTAGTGTCCTGTCTATATTATTATTATACAGGAGGAGTAAACTGTAGTGTCCTGTCTATTATTATTATTATTATTATACAGGAGGAGTAGACTGT